>NC_141602.1:40132199-40312073 GCF_047967505.1 Dipteris shenzhenensis | reverse complement strand
TTCCAAACTAGTTTAGCTCTAATATTTCAATCTTGAAATTTGATAAATTCTCCCAAAAAGTAACATAACTTCCTCGTATGAAACCCAAATTGAGCCCTCTAAGTACTCAAATTGTTCAAAATAAGCCATATAGAGTCATGTATATGGTTAGAATTTTCAAATTCCAGCTTATAGAAAACTTAAGTATCGTGTTGATCAAGTATGAGCACATTCGAATGACACACCTTAGATATTCACAACACTTGGTGAAAAACGGTGTTTATGCGAGTTTGAGCATCCAAAGCATATCCGATGGGGATATTAATTTGAAGTGCCTCAACATAGGTTTGATTCACATGTGTAAAGTATCATGTCCATCAATATGAGAGCAATCTTATGACACACCTCAGATAGTTTCTTTTGGTGGTTGTACACATTACTTGGTGAAAAACAAGGTTTGTGGCAACATTGACCATCCAAACCATATCCGATGGGCATGATAATTTTTACATGCATCAAAATATGCAAAATTAATGCCTACACATAGTATCATTCCCATCGGGTATGTGCGTGCTCGAATAACACACCTCAAAGCGTGTTTTTTGGCGATGGTTGTGCACTTTATAAATGATCTCCATCTACTGAGTAGTGCTTCCATTGCATCACTAGAATATTGTTATGCATGTGAAACTGAAAGTAGTGTGGATTTGTGTATCCTATTAAGGCATCATCTCCTGTTTGTAAATGTGGCTCTATGAATGCTCTCCAATCTACCATCCTCTCTAAGATAGCCACTTCTGATTCTTCCTTGCGAGACCCTCCAATTTTTTTCCCAATTCGAAATAGCATATCCTCCATTGTCAAAACATCCATTGACTTCAACTCACCAGAGATAACACTAAATATTTGATCTATGTCTTCATGTGCATGGCTGACAAGAAGAAATCCAACTTCCACTTCTTCAAATATTTTCAACCAACCAGCATAGAGCATAAAGCAAATATATATTTATTCTTGTTCTCTCTCCAACAATTATCAGCTTGTATTCGCAAATGTGTTAGGTAAACATCCACGAGCATCTCTAACCTTTCTTATTGCTTTCATGATTGATGTAAACACCTAGTTTTAGTATCATGGTCATGCAAACTATCAATCCATACATCACAAAAGATTCGGTATCCATGTACTAATACTCCACACGTGTTTTTAGTCCACGTTTGCCCTCCAATGCTGGTGGGATATGTCTATATCATGGCAAAGTTGTTGTATTCTGATCCATGCCATCAATGGTGATGCACATGGACTTATCGACATGTGAAATAGCTTCCCTTCTCCAAGAAGCATACAACTTTCGAGCATCCTGCACATGACATAAATGGATTGATCGCCATTTAATATATCTTCCTTGCTGCTGCTGCTGCTCACATTTACTATGTTCAATGGCATTTTTTAATTCATCACATGTCTTACATTTTAACATCCTTTGCTTTAATGGTGTCTTGACACGGCAAAAATCTCTATGCCAACTTTTGTACAAGGTTGACCATGAAATCATGCTCTCATCTCTGTCTTGTAAAGTTTTATTGATAGTTTCTAGGACGACCTTCTTTGTCATTCCCAAAGGAAGATGTTGTTGACATTCGCCACGTCCATCTAGCATTGTTTGTTGAAGATGAGGCTGTGGTAATACATGGTCTTCGAGAACTTGCTTTAATGTTGTAGTTGCATTTTTAGTGCTTCCATGACATTTAAGCTTGTAGGTATTTCCATGAATTATATGAACCACTTTTTCTTTCACCTCTGCCTAGATGGTCTAGTATGTGCCATGAGATAGTCAAGTTAACCATTGATATCCTTGATTGCAAATGGGTCTCCCATTAACCATGGGTTTCAATCTAGGTTTACAGTGTCTTGTGCTCAAATCTTGATCAGTGCCTTGATGAAGAAAGCATGAAAACTCTTGAAGAAGATAATTATGTCTATTAGGCACTGTCTTACTCCAAATAGAAAGGCATATGGCTGCACAATCATCCTTCCCAACTTTTCTAATGCAAAGTCTCTTGCAACAAACTCGCATAAGCATCCTTTCCATATTCTCCTCGGATAACATTACATGTCTCTTTGGTTCTGGAATTGATGCCATGATTCTTCGCCTCTTCACACTCACATACTTTCTTTTTGTAAATAGTGTCTTGCATTTTCCAATTGTAAGACCATCAAACCTCAAATCCATTTCCCTTGAATCTTCAGCTCTATAATCAAATGATGTGTGGGCTTGAGAATTATTTGATGCCTTATAATATCTTGGAAATGGCAATCTGGTAGACATGTTCATTGATGTCAATTTGTTGCCAATGCCTCTTGAATTTTGTGGTTGAACTCTTTCTCCTTCATAACTCAAGATTCTCCCATCTATATTCTCTGGCATGCTAGCAATAATATTACGAACAACATGACAAGTCTCAGATTCTCTACCCCCTTTGCCTTGCATTTGAGTGGTAACATCATGATTATTGTCACTAATATCATCAATTCCTATTATTGCATTACTTATCCCATCGATCTTTGTGTGTATTTTTCTTTGTGGTCCCATATTATTATTCTCAACACAAGACAAGTATTCTATATCAGTAAGCATGTTTGAGTCACTTGCAACACAAGACAAGTCTTCTATACTAGTGAGCCTGTTCGAGTCACTTGTTTGCAACACAGGACAAGTCTTCTATACCAGTAAGCCTATTCGAGTCACTTGCAACACAGGATAAGTCTTCTATACTAGTGAGTCTGTTGGAGTCACTTGCAACACAAGACAAGTCTTCTATACCAGTGAGTATATTTGAGTCACTTGCAACACAAGAAACCTTTTCTGCATTAACATCTGTTACTATAATGTGCTCAATACCTGTGAGCATGCCACTATGATACTCTTGACCACTACTATAGCTTCTTATCAATTTGGATCCCATTTGTGTTATAGTCCTTTTCTTCTGATAATATTCTGTTGTGTTTTCCATGACATTGAAGGAAAATGTCTTGGGCAAACTTGATTTCAAGAAAGCTAACCCCCATTTATAAGTACTATGAACTTGTATGATGAAACGTAGTATTATGGACGTCTAGATGTGAAGTACTATCCATTGCATTTTGAATGACACCTACACTAGTCAACTTAATTATCTCCACTATACAGAGAAAACTCTAAAGTATGTCTTTGGAACAATTTCGTCTTAGTCCCAAAGTGTTCTATATGCTTGCATATCAAATATGTCACATTGTAAGATATCTCCCAATGTTTCAAAGTCTCCATGTGGATATTTTAAATGTACTTTAGGATTTACAACGTTGGTGATTATCACTATACATCTTCTCTCACCACAATGTTAAAAATGACACACATTCATAGGATCAAGACTATGAATTCGTCTAAAAGCCACCACTTCATTCTTCCCACATCCATACCCTCTCTTAGGGTGAATACCTGTTTTATGTACAAAAATATATTAGCAACTCAAAAAAAGAGAATAAATAATAATTGAGCTTATTATTACTTAATAACTTTTATGTTAAAACTAGCAGAGAAGGCATTAAACCTGAACCCTACATCCTAAACTTTAAACAATTAATACCAAAACATCTTAACCACTGTAAATCCTAAACTTTAAACATTTAATCCCTAAACCCAAAACTCTAAATCATTGAGCAACAGGTTAGGAGGTATATCCAACCTGTTGCACAAATAAAAAAAATTCATTAAATTTTGGTTGTATTTTAGGGTTAGGGTTTAGGGTTTAGGGTTAAGGATTTAGGATTTAGGGTTTATGATTTAGAATTTTCTTGATTTGGGCAACAGGTTGGATATATCCTCTAACCTGTTGCTTGGGGATATATCCAACCTGTTGCACAAATCAAGAAAATTCCTTGATTTTTGCAATAGGTTGGGTGCACCATTAACTAGTTCCACTTGCAATAGGTTGGGGGATATATCAAACCTATTGCACAAATTGAAAAAAATTATTAAATTTTGGTTATATTTTAGGGTTAGGGTTTAAGGTTTAGTATCTAGAAAAAAATTATTAAATTTTGGTTGTATTTTAGGGTTAGGGTTTAGGGTTTAGTATCTAGAGTTAAGGATTAGGGCTTAGGATTTAAGATTTAGTGTTTCGGGTTTTGGGTTTATGATTATGATTTTAGGGTTTAGGGTTTAGGGCTAAGGGTTTAGGATTTAGGGTTTAAGATCTAAGGTTTAGGGTTTAGGATTTAGGATTTAGGGTTAAGGATTTAGGATTTAGCATTTAAGGTTTAGGGTTTATGATTATTGTTTTAAGGTTTAGGATTTAGGGTTTAGGGTTTAGTATATAAGGTAATGAGCTTTCTAGAATCTAGTGTTTAGGATCTAAAAATTAGATTTTAGAATTTAAGCTATAGGGGTTAGGGTTTAAGGTTTAGGGTTTAGGGATTAGAATTGTTATATAAGTTTAAGAGCTTAGATTGTATAACCTAAGATTTAGGGAACTTTAGGATTTAAGATTTAGGGTATAAGATTTAAGGTATATAGACTATATAAAATATGCATTCCAAAGTATTTAGTTTAGATATATAGACTATATATTATATGCTTTTCAAAGTGTTTTATTTATATTTAATACTAGGTACGATCCTTTGCAAAGGCTTTACTTTAAATAATTATTATAAGTCTACCTAGTCAAAGTATCCTACTGATTAGAGACAAAAACATATGCTAAAAGCACACCGATTCATATTTTCTTTCATTCATGTTGCATGGTGTATCAGAAGAAATGAAGAAGCATGTGATAAGAAATATTCAGAAGAAATATGTATTTCATATCATGGATTCATACCATGGATATCTAAGAAATGAAGAAGTATGCGATAAGAAATATTTAGAAGAAATATGTATTCCATATCATGGATTCATACCATGGATATCTGGTGGTTGCTAAAGTAGAAAAATGATATGGATTCAATGATATTGTAGTTTTGTGTAAAGTCTTAAACAAAGTTTAAGGCTTTTTCAAAGTATTACATACTATAACAAAGATAAGCAAGTATGCTAAACCTCTTTCAAATTCTATGGTTTTAAATACATACCTTACAAATACATTATCTAATTCTTCATTCTTCGACTAACAAGTATTATACACATGGAAGAAAAGCATACATGCTTTTCTTCCATATATGTAAAATTTAATATTTCCTTATTTTTTAAATTAATTCAATTCTTTGATTGACTACTTTTTAAAATTTAAAGGTTATTACTACATAATATACATAATTCTAAATGTTATTAATGTATAATATTAATAATATATATATATTTATTTGAATGTATATAATAATTACATTATATTTATATTAGTTTTTAAGTTAATAATGTATATTTTTATTAAAAGTAAAATTTAATATCTAGTTAATAGCAAGAATAATATTATAGAGATTTTTCATATTAAGAACTATCTTACAAATACATTCACTAATTCTTCATTATTTGAAGAATAAGTATTATATAAAGCACATATGCTAAAAGACCTCCCTTTCAAAAATATTTTTATTGTTATATTTTTTAATTAATGTATTTATATAATAATTATATAATATTTATAAATTAACAATATATATTTTTAGTAAAATTATATTTTAACATTAGTTAATAAAAAATTATTATATCATGGAGTACAAATATTATAAATGGATTTCTCATATTAATAAAGTGTCATGAGGAGTTTTTTTGGAGAGATTTACGGTTAAATTTTGTTTTGAAGTTGTTGCATATGCAATAGGTAGGGAGGTTTGTGTGGTTTTTAGGTTGAGAGAGAAATTTGTAATAGATTGTTTTCTTTTTTTTTTTTTGAAAAATTGTTGCGTGCCCAATAGGCTGGGAGGGTTTGAGTTTGAGAGAAATTTGTGACAATAGGTTGTGAGAGTTTGAGATAAAGAGAGAAATTTATGGGAAAAAAGATTTAATGCAAAAGATGGTTTTTTGAACTTGTTGCATACACAACAAGTTTTTGAGAAAAGAATTGGATTTGAAAAAAATTTCAAATTTACAAAAACTTGATTCTTAGAAGTTTTTGCGTACGCAATAGGTTGGAGATAAACTCACCTCTTGCAACATTTTGAAAATTATGAGAATCCTGTAATAGATTGATGAGAGGAGAGAAGCGTGGAGTGTGAAAGCATGAACTTTGAATGAAAGAGAGAATGAAGAACGTTCTACTTATAGTGAACGTAAAAGAACTAAAAAAACCTAAAAAACTAAAAAAAGTTGACTTACCTAAAAAAGGTGACTTAACCTAAAAGCTACCCATTTCCTATAAATCTCTACTTCTCCTCATTCTCTCCAACCCTCGCTCCTTCCCCTCTCCTCCCTCCCCTCCCTTCCCCTCTCCTCTCGCTTCCTATCCCCTCTCCTTCCGCTCCCCTCCCTTCCCCTCTTCTCCCGCTCCCCTCCTCCTGCTTCCCCCTTCCCCTCCCTTCCCCTCTCCTCCCCCTCCCTTCCCCTCTCCTCCCTTCCTCCCTCCCCTCCCTTCCTCTCTCCTCCCTCCCTCCCTTCCCCTCTCCTCCCGCTTCCCCCTCCCCTCTTCTCCTGCTTGCCCCCTACACCTTGCGTATTGCTTACAACACCTTTCAAGCATTTATAGAATTGAGTCCTCTTTGCCATGTGCTTAGATGTAGGTCTCCTGCCCTTCACTGTTTGTGGCTTTCCACAGCCCACCCATAACTCCCTTGCCTTTATCAAGATCTCAGAAAGAGAAGAGCTGTTTTTCAACCTAAATGGAGCAGAATTCAGCCTTTCTAATTCTAGAATGTTATTCGAGTCATCATTAAATATGCATACATGACAAATGACCGTTGAAACTTTTCCATCCACTTAATCTATGGCAAGTTCCCTTTTCTTCCCTC
Source organism: Dipteris shenzhenensis (assembly GCF_047967505.1). Lineage (NCBI taxonomy): Eukaryota > Viridiplantae > Streptophyta > Polypodiopsida > Gleicheniales > Dipteridaceae > Dipteris > Dipteris shenzhenensis. The sequence continues at coordinate 40,305,173 of NC_141602.1, read as the reverse complement.
ATCAAGGGCGATCCTGCAAGCTTCACAAAAGTGTTGCCCATCAATGGGCTCAAACCTGCATCTTTCCAAGAATCTATTCTTTGCCAGCATGTATCTCTTCTCGATGTCAGTCCCATATCGGCTTTGGTACAAAGCCTCTTCACGAACAAAGTCACTCCTTTTAAAGTTCTCAAAAGCATCCAGAAAGTCCATGCGCTTTTGAAATGTGACATCAGGCAATGTAGGATCATCTTCTTGAAGTCTCTTAAATGCCATAGAATGAAGAGTGATATTAGTATCTTCATACAATTTGCGTATCTAGCTTTCTTTGATTTGTGAACAACGAAGCTCAATCTCAATAAGCATTGTGGCCAGTTGAATTGTGAAAATTCCCAAATGTACCTCTCATCCTCTGGAGGATGTAAGTCTACCACACTTATAGAAAAGTCTCCGAGACTTGTATTTTCTTCTTACGGATCCTCCTAACCATCACTATCCAATTTTTTGCCTGGTTTTAAATAACCTGCACTTGAATGATCTGCACGTGGAGTAGGAGTTATTTTGGCTCTCTTTCTGGAAATAGCTGTGGAACTTGAATCTGCTCCACGATCACTCCTTCTTGTTCCTATAGTTGTAGTAGTCGATGGTGTAGTTGGAGATACTGTAGTTACTGCCACATATATTATAGTTACTCTTGTCAGAGATACCGTAGTTATTGCCACAGATATTGGCAGTATAACTTGAGGGCTACATGTTATAGATGGCATACTTACTCTGCTGTTGAAGGTAAAACACCACCACTTGGAAATGCTTCCAAGGCACCAAGTAATCCTTGGGGTCCCTCAATTGAATCTGGTAAGGGCTTCAAGAAGTGCTTCTGCGTAACTCGTAACTTGTAGACCACATCATCATTCTTCCCTTTGCACACAACTTCTATCAAATTGTTTTCTTTAATGTTGATGGTTGAGACCATGCCACCATTTCTTTCTGCCTCTGGAGAATATTTCACGCTTGACACATTCTTGGTAGTGATCACCAAAAAATACTTTAATTTGCACTCCATAAAATACCAAGCATGTTCAAGATATTTAAAAGACACCTTGGAACCAAAACTCGAAGCCATAGTTTTCTGCAAAGCAATCAAAAACAAAAAATGAGAATTACAATGATTTTCAAACTCAAAATATTACAAAAATTGCTAATTAAATATTTAAATATTAAAAATTAATTAAGATTTCAAAAGTTTAAATATATTTTTAAAAAATTTCAAAAGTTTAAATATATTTTTAAAAATATGTATTTATATTTCTAGAGATAATTTTTTAATCTAATATTTTTTTACATAAATAATTTAATTCAAAATATTTTATAAACATAGATAAAAAAATTTAATTCAAATTTTCTAAAATTTTATTTGATTTTTTTTAAATTTTATTTATTTATATTTATATATCTATATATTTAAAATTTAATTTAATTTTTTTAAATTTATTTATTCATTTAATTTTAATTTTTTATTTAAATTAAATTAAATTTATTTTATTTTATTTTTTTAATTTATTTTTTAATTTAATTTAATTTATTTTATGTATTTAAATTTATTTATTTATTTAAATTTTATTTTATTTTATTTTTTGGTCATTTTTTTAATAAAAATTTTTAAGTTTTTTATAAGTTTATTTATTTATTTAATTTTAATTTTTTATTTAAATTTAATATAATATAATATATTTATTTTTAAATTTATTTTATTTTATTTATTTATTCATTTTATTATTTATTTTATTTTTTTCGACTTTTTTTTTTTTTTTGAGGCCCAAAGGGCCCCTTCTTAAAAGAGGGTTAATCCCCTCCCCTAAGGCCCCAAGGGCCCCTATTGCGCGTGCAATAGGGGCCCTTGCGACCTTAGGGGAGGGGATTAACCCCCCTTAACTTGTTGCGCACGCAACAGGTTAGGGGGCGTTAATGGGGCCCCCCTCCTCTCTCCTCTCCTCCCCGCCTCCCCCCTCCCGGCTTCCCCGCTTCCCCCCTCTTGCCTCCTCGCCTTCGCCTCCCCTCTCCCCGCCTTCGCCTCCCCTCTCCCCACCTTCGCCTCCCGCCTCCCTGCCGTCGCCTCTCGCCTCCCCGCCTTCGCCTGTCCCCTCCCCGCCTTCGCCTCCCTCCTCGCGCCTTTCCCACCCCGCCTTCGCCTCCTGCCTCCCGCCTCCCACTTCCGCCTTCACCTCTACCTCTCTTCCCCCAAACCGTACGAAGTAATAAGGTTGAGGCAAACGATCTGAACACCACCCTTGCAAGATACAAGGATGTTACTTGCATTGTCTTTCGCGAGGACTCAGTGTTTCAGAGCATCGTGGATGTTTGCCAAGCATATGAAATAGGAAAGATATCCTTTGAGGCACCAGAGCACACTGTAACTCAGAGGAAAGAAATAATGAAACCGATGTCTACTGTTTGGTGGAGAGCATTAAGGTTTGTTCCAGATGCAATAACAAAAGAAGTATGCAAGAAGATAGAGCATCGTGGATGTTTGCCAAGCATATGAAATAGGAAAGATATCCTTTGAGGCACCATAGCACACTGTAACTCAGAGGAAAGAAATAATGAAACCGATGTCTATTGTTTGGTGGAGAGCATTAAGGTTTGTTCCAGATGCAATAACAAAAGAAGTATGCAAGAAGATCCTAAGCGGTGACTGCTTCTTTGGAAAGAAGAGCAAGCATAGCAACTTGGATGAATTGGTCACCCGAATGATTCAAAGTGAGGCTGCTCTCTCGCCACTATTGTTTTTATTGAAATCTGATGATGAGTTAGCTGGCAAGTCAATTGATGTGGATAAGAAGAAAGCACTTAGCCTAGGCAACTCCTTGATAAGACATGGGCTAGAAAGTGGTTGGCTTCAATGGATGTAGATGCCACACCAACAAAGGATCTAAGAGCTAAAATGCCAAAGGTTGTTGAGACAGAATATATGGACATCAAGAAAAAGGCCTTGCAGTCCACTGCCCAAGGTAGAGCAATTGGTGGTTTAGATGATGGTTCTCCATTTAGCTTCTCCTATGATATCTCGCTATCAGAGAATGATACAAATTTTGCACACATCAATGGCATTGATACAGAGCATTTCATAACAATGAGCGGTCATGCTTGGAAGAAGCCATGTGTATTTTTCATAGATGAATTGCAAGACCTTACAATGTCACGGATAGTTGAACTTGTGCGGTTTATCATAGAAGGTTCTATGGCAAATAAGAAAAGATCAACGTTGGTCCTGTTCATGACAAAATCACAAAGGGATGCCTTGTATGCGAGTTTGACATGTGCATTTGGGTATTTACTTTCAAAAGTATACCATGGTATATTCCTACGCAATCATATGACTGTCTTGGAAGGCACTGCCATTCAAGTCTTGCAGCCTTTCTTGATGTGCTTCTTATCCAGGGGTGGTGGCAATCTAATCAAAATTCCTTCAAGGACTCTCGAGCTTCATAACTTTGAGGACAATAAGGTTAAGCTTGATGCAGCAATGGTGGATTACAGAAAGCCGATGCATCCTGATGTGATACTAGAGATGACAAAGAATTTACTGAATGATGGAAAGAAGTAGCATTGTATCAAATGGGTTTTGCTGCTGAGAAATTGCTACACCAAGGTAGAAATGTAAATGTCATTGATACCCTCCCATCAAATTGAGCTCTTTGACACATATTACAGTTGCACTACCTTCTTTGAAGAGGAAAATGTCAAAGAAGAGGGTATTGAGGAAAATGTCGAAGATGAGGGTAGTGAGTTTGAGGGTGATGATTCTAGCTCAGGTCATGATGAGGATGAAATCTCTAAATCCAATGACTTACGCCAAGAAGAAATCCACACAAAGAATAAGGGTGATCAATTGTCAACTAGAGTCAAGGAGGTTCCACTCATCATACGAGAAGACACATGGTAGCAAGAAGTACGCAATACAGCACGTCATAGGAAAAGGTAAGGCTAAAGAGGTGGAAACACTTCCCTTGAAATTAAAAGTGAGAAAGGCACCCTTGATCTTGGGTGGACATGCAAGTGGATTAAGCAAGGACGCCTTACCCAAAGAAGGTATGGACGAGGCAAAGCATGACCAGGAGGAGTTACCAGGAGGCATAGATGGTTCTTCAACCATGACCTTACAGACTCCAGTGTAGCCTACTAGTAGTCAGGTGCTTGGAACTGAAGAGCAAACTACTAAGGACCTTGCTATACTGAGACTCCAGCCTATTAGTCAAGACCTTGGTAGTCAAGGGCGCATTGAGGACATTGGTACTGTCTTAGAGCAGCCTATTAGTCAGGACCCTAGTAGTCAAGGGCCTAGCATTGAGGACATTGGTATTGAGGAACATGATGGCTGACGGTGGCTTTGTAATCACAAGTTTTGAACTTCGCAAGTTTTAAACTTCTATGTAAAGTGAATATCTAATAAAAAGTTAACTACTTTTTTGATTTCTTTACTCTCATTATTGTGTATAAAGATTGTTTTATGAGGTCCATTTTATACTTGATTACCAAGTTGCTCAAACCATTTGCCCAGTTCTTCCCCCCCTCCCCTCTGCTCCCCCTTCTACAACTAACACTCTTCCATATTTCTCCCCCATGTCCCCAGATTCTTTTCCTGCCCGTCATCACCTCCGACACTACTTGTGCTTCCATCAGCAGAAAATGACACAGTATTTGATTTTGAATATCAGCATCTGGATAATCCAATTCATACTCCCATGCCAAGTTCCAATGATGGGTATAATTTTGATGAGATACCACTTTCCAGTAATCCCATCAAGGAATTTTGGAGCAAATATCCTGATATGAAAACTCGAGGTGAATGGAGAAAACTTTCCTACCAACCTTCATCAGCGCCAAATTAGTGAAGGTTGGATAAGCAAGTTGGATCCTCAACCCGATTGGCGCTGCCACAAGCTCTTTGATTTAATCTTCTTGAAAGAGTACCTATGTGCACCTCCATGTCTCAAAACCCATCCAAAGTTGGATCCTCAACCCGATTGGCGCTGCCACAAGTTCTTTGATTTAATCTTCTTGAAAGAGTACCTATGTGCACCTCCATGTCTCAGAACCCATCCAAAGTTCTATGCAGTTCCACAACATAAAAAATGGGAAGCCAACATACACACTTTGGATGAAGATCACACCATTAATTGGCCAATGATCAAACCATACTCTGGTGTAGAATGGAATATCCAAGGCACAATGATCCGAGCACTTCAGCAGCATGAGCAAATAATGCGCGGCAACATTGATCGCTTCCTTCGCGGAAGTGCTATCTTCTGCAAAACATTGGAATTCATTCTGGAGGTCCCATGTTACCTCGATACCCATTTGCCTCCACTCAGTTTCAATCCCAAAGAACGGGTCGATGCTCGGATTACAAGCCGACTTTATCAAAGAGTGATCTTCTTAGAAGCACGCCACATATCTCTGTTCGAACAAATGGTGTATACATGCTACCTGGAAACTGAGCAAAAATTATATGGTGCCAAGGCTTTACAGCAAGATCGACTGGCACGACTCAAGTTCCACAGCCACTGGATTAAAGGCATGGCAATCTAGCTACGTGCTCACAATAAGCCATAACCCGAGGACGGGTAATAAAATGGATCCAGGAGTATGTTGTCTCTGTGCCAACATAAACGCAGATAGTACAAAATGTGTGTGTAGAGTAGCGGCAAAGCTCCACTTGTACTTGCATGAGGCTAGGAATAATCCCTCTTCGAAATCCAACTTGCATGTTCTACATGCAAGTTCTACATGCCACTCCTACATGCAAGTCCTACATGCAACTCCTATATGCGAGTTCTACATGCAACTCCTACATGCAACATGCAACTTGCAACTTCTACATGTGAATTCTATATGCAAGTTCTACATGCAGAGAGAATGTCTTACAATTCCTACATGCAGAGAGAGAAGCTCTCCAACTTATATTAATACCCCATAATGGAATGAAGCCCATACTCTTTGGGGCATTGTGTTCAGTTCTACTTTGGTATTCCAAGCAATTGTCTCAAGTGTCCATGCTTTCTTGCACTCCACATCCAAAAGCATGTCCTAACCTTGCAACTCCTCCTCCCCTCTCCTCCAACCTTGCAACCCATCCCTTTCCCCCCATGCTCTTACACCTTCTTCCTCTCCCACTCCTATGCTTCCCCTAAACCCTTAGTCCTTCAACCCTTAACCTCCATGATCTACGAGGGAGACGAGTTCTCCACCATGTACTCTACCCTAAACCTTGGATCCTCCTTCTAACCCTAGAACTTCTTCTAAACCTTGGAACCTCGTTCTAAACTCTGGAACCTCGTTCTAAACTCTGGAACCTCCTTCTAAACCTGGAACCTCCTTCTAAACCTGGAACCTCCTTCTAAACCTTGGAACCTCCTTCTAACCCTTAAACTCCTCCTAAACCCTCCAACCCCCAATGAAGGCGAAAGCCTTCATTACCTCAACCATGATGATACACGTTCCTTTTATACATGCATGCACTATGTTTGCTTACCACACTTAAGCCTATGTCCCTCACCGGAATACGACTCGAGGTCCTAAGCTACACGTATACTACAAACAACAACCCCGATATATCTATAGGTGACAAAAAGCCTCGAAACCCTGCATACTGAGATTACCCTCCTTTGAATAGGACTGCCAAAAAAGAAGCCTCATCTTCTCCTAACTTGATCTCCTGAAGGCAAACTATGTTAACTTTCCATTGTCGAATTTTATCAGCAACTATCCACCTCTTGGCCCTGAGTCCAAGGCCGTGCATGTTCCATGTCAAGAGCTTAATCTGCATGAGCGCTTGGAAGGTTTGCACTAGCCAATACGTCGTAAAAGTTCTGCCTAGAGGCCTTACCTTTTTTTCCACTGACTTTGGTAGTAGCATTCTCCTTTTGCATATTCTTCCTATTAGAGAAGTTGCGTATGCCATCCTCCGAGAGCCCAAGCCTTTGAGGCAGGGCCAGTTGGTTCTTCGAGGAAGACTCCCCGAGCGGCACTGGTTTCTGCATCCTAGGTGCTGCCAAGGAGGTCACAGATAGTTGGGGAGCTTTATCTTTGATACGGGTCTCCAATGGGACCTCCTTAGCCTTCGAAACCACCTTCTCAGCTTTTTGAGCTCCCGTCTGGCACGTCTCCTGGGGCTTGACAGTTTGCATGCCACCCTTTTGTCCTTCTTGCCCACCCGCTTTCTTCTCTGAGCCGTCCTTGTGAGGGCACTGGCGCGCGAAATGACCAATTTCCTTGCATGCGAAGCAAGCATTAGGAAATGGGCTGAATCTGACCTTGACGCATATGGGCTCGAAGTCCCCTGGATTCCGAAGAATGCATACCCTAGGAACCGGGTTTGTCTCAACTGCTCGTGGGGAGGGGGCGAAGATAACCTAACCGAGCTCCCTCGCAATCTCCTAGACAACCGGCCTAAGCATAAACGGAAGGGATGGGAAAGAAACCCAAACCGGACAGACGCACTGAAGCTCTGTTGGAGGGTCGAAGTCGGCATGGTAAGCCACTGTATAGCCCACCGAGCCAAAAAACGGGATACTTCCTCTATCCAGGATTTCCTCCACAGTCTCAGCCGAGCGCAACCGGAGCAGGTAGAAGCCTTTTCCCACATAAGCAATCGAGACGATTCCAAACCTCCGCATCCGGTAGTTTGTCCTCCACCGCTCCAGCTCCGTTTCATTGAAGGTCCTACCCATAAAGTAGACAAAGAGGCCTTTCTCCCTGAGCTCAACGTACTCCCCGTATGATAGCGCTGCTCGAAACCGCCGCCTTGAAGACCACAGCGCCCTCTGACACTCCCAAGGCGAGTTTCCCGAGGCCACCAGAGATCTCATCCGTAAGGCCCTGAAGGTCCTGACCAGTATCCTCCGAGACATCCATTTCCTCCTCATGTTCGCTGTAACAGTTCCCTGGTCATCCTTCACCCTCTTCGCAGCAGGAGATGCTGAGGCGGACTTGGGCTTGAGCCACCCCTTAGCGGCAAGGCGCTTGGGGGAGCTATGGCAATCTGAGCTCAAGGTTCCCTCCCTCAAGCGCTCCCACCTCCATGCAATGCACAATCTTAAGGTCAAGCAGGTGGAAGCGAGCATGCAATGCAAGCTCAAAAAAAAAAGGGCCTTTTTTAGGGCTGGTTGGACCAACCAACCCAGTTGGTTTTTGATAGACCAGGTCTGCCAATCTGGTCGGCCAGATTTGGCATGGCTGGTCGGTTTTTGTCAGCAACCCTTGGGGGATTTAAAAGGAGGGCCTCCAGGCCCTTATTCAACATCTTCTAGAGCAGCCTTTCACAAGAAGATTGGAACAGTGGAGCAGCTGTCTTGGGGCATACATTCAGGAGGACCAAGAGGACTTGTGTCCTGCAGACAAAGCTTGAAAGGGGCTTTCTACCTAGGCTGACACACAGGGCAGGAAGGTTGAGAAGATCATTCTAGACAGAAAGTCTACAGATGCTCGAGGTGGAGCATGCGAGCTCGAGTCTAGAGATAGCCAATAGATAGGAGGAGGACCTTGTGGTAAGATCAAAGGACGACACCATTGGTGGTGTCCATAGCTTTGGTCGGAAATATTATTTTGGTGGTTTCTATCGATCTGATGCACATTAAGTTAAGAAGTTTGTGATTCCACACCCTACACACACTGTGTGAGCTCTTGGGCTATTCTATCAATCTTCCGCTATGCAAACCCTCTGTTGGTCGATTTCTAACATATGTGTGTGTACGCGCACGTGCATGTGCACGTGTAGGGAGGGGGCACACACGATATATATATATATATATATATATATATAGATAGAGAGAGAGAGAGAGAGAGAGAGAGAGAGAGAGAGTCCCAATATAATAAAAACTTTACATATAACAAAGTCCCTATATCGTGTCTGTGTGTGTGTGTGTGAGAGAGAGAGAGAGAGAGAGAGAGAGCAAGAGAGACTTAAAGGGCCGGAATACCTACAGACAAAGGGCTGGAATAGAAGGGGAGATGGACTCATGTAGGCGAAGCAGATTTGGAGCACCTTACAGTAGCATTAATAGCTAAGGCTGGGACAGGTATCGTGCCTAGCAAAGGGTTTAATTCAGAGCTATGGCAGGGGCCAGCAAAGGGACAACTACTGCCTTAGTAAGGAGTTCAGACAGTCTGGGTCAGGCTAGTTTACAGCCTGGTTAGCTGTCAGAGCTAGTCAGCCAACCTGGAACGAGAGACTGGCTGACTCTGCTCTTATTCTATAAAGAAGGCCCATGTGGGGCCTCGCCAATCTCTGGTTGAGTGCTCTTTTCTGCAGCTCACTTGTGGAGCACTCAACCAGAGTTAGTGTAGGGCAGAGAATGAAGATTAAGAGCAGATGTCCAATGAATTTCTAGGACAGCAACTTAGCTGCATGTGAGGGGACTCTGAGGGAGCGACTTTGGGTACCAGTTGAACTACGTTGTGCTGCAATATACTTTGGCATATCTTGAGTTGAATGTGTTACTTTTATGCAAAATTGTCATTCTACGTCAATGTTCCCCTTGGGTTCAAGATTCTTCCATTAGGTCTAGCAAGACATCAAGGATCAACTAGGGTAGAGGTTATGGCCCCGCATAAATTTCAAGTATAGCAACTTCTCAATCACAATATTAGAGTTACTCAACTGTTAATTATCGTCGAAGCGAACTTGGAACAAAGCAATGCTTGGCAATATTCATAGATTGGTTATTCAAACAAACAAATTTGGAACACGACAAATTTATCAAGATTCAGTAGAACGTTGTGTGATTCTGGCAATTTCCCATTGGGAAGCTCGATTAGTGCAGGATCTGGAAATGTTAAGTGAAAAGGGAAAACGTTGTTATTAAGCATTTCAGAGACGTGAGAAATGTTTGTTGTCTAACAGCGCTTCCATGAAGTTATCCGATGTTCACATCATGGGTAAGATGAAACTTGATCTAAGCAAATTTACAATTATCCACAATAAATATTTGCAGCAGGGAGCACCACTTTCTTATCAAATATACTGTCAAAACCAAAAAAGAGAACACAACCAAGCAGAAATTTCCAAATGTTGCTGAATAGCTGAATAGATAATGGACATAAGAATTTTGTATTAAAGTAAGTATATTTATGCCAGTGAGCAGAAACAATCATCCCACAGAAAGCTGGTTGTGGCACTAAAAAACAGCCACAAAGGTAGATTCAACTTCCAGGAGGTGCTAAAAAAGCTCCTGAAGTGAATATCCACATCCACATCCCTTTGCACAAGGATGCCTGTCTGTTATTTGCACATGCCTTTAACACAGCCCTAATGTGCTGATTGCAATACTTTGATGGAACTCCCTATGATCTAAGACTGACTATCTACCTGCAACTGAGGATAATCTCTCTTCTCTTCTGAGGTTGAAAGCACATGTTTACAACATAAGACATGTAGCAGTCCTCCACTACCTTACTAGATGCTCGCAAGATAAGAACAAAGGCAACAGAGGAAGCCAAGGCACTTCAAAAATACGTCCTGGGTTTCTTCCATGCACGTTCTCCAGCATCTAACCTAGGGTGAAAGAATTTTCTAACACACATACATGTGCTGACAGGAACAGAGCGCTTCTTAAAAACCGTAGCCCTCAGTTTCCTGTATTGTGTGATGCAAGAAATTCTATGCTAAAGGTCGTCCTTCGGAATCTAAATCAGGTAAAGATTGCCCTAAATCGCTTGCCAAACTAAGCTAGAACTTGGTTCTGTGAAGCAGCCACTATATTCCATATCGTTTCGATATCTACACTGGGTGCACTGCTCAGCGTTTTTTGATTGGTGGCTTCCCAACTTAAATCTGGCAAATCCTCCAAACTGCTGAGGGCATCCCCTTCGAAAGGTGAAGATCTGACCGACCCGAAATCCTCAGGCGAAGATAGGAATGCAGAACTGTCACTGGTGTTGCTCTCAACAAGAGATTGAATTATGGAGTCTTCTGCGTCAAAATCTAGCATCTTTTCCACCTCTTCCACGCTTTGATTACCTACAGGACTCAAACAATCACTTCCCATGGCAGGTTCTTTTCCTTCCGACTTGCGTCTCTGTCCCTTGGTATACTGCTCGGCCACGACTGCCTCTAGCTTGGCATCCAGATAGGATATGACGGACTCATTCAAAATGGAGTCCCCGGCTACAGCAGAATGATGAAACCTTGACGACTGTTGCACGGCCGAGGGGAAATTAAGGCGGGCTCGGTCACCTCTGAGCTTGAAGGCAGCTCGGTCGTAAGCAAGAGCTGCCTCCTCTGCTGTGTCGAAAGTTCCCAACCACAACCGTGTTCGGTTGCGAGGAAGCCTGATTTCTGCTACCCACTTGCCCCAATGCCTTTGCCTGACACCCCTAAAGAGCTTCATAGGTCTCTCAACTCTTCGATCTACATGTTTCATCGATATGGCCTTAGGTGCTAAACCCCAAGGGCCTCGTTGCTCCTGCTTTGCCTGAGAAAGGGCAGAGAGAGAGTAGATATTTGCCAGATCGATAGGCTCCCCAAGTTTCGACTGCCACTGCAGTAGTTGCAGCAACTGAGAAGAAGCCAGAGGCTGCTGGAGCTGAGGAGGGAACTTTCTTGCGCCACTGATTGCGCCCATCGGCAGGACCTGGCTGTAACCTTGCGGCTGGCCCCAACTAAGCTCAACAGAGCCCTTGGAGCAGGAATGTTGCGGATGAGAGACATTGGGCTGCGGAATGGCAGGGAACTGTGGCGACACGAGGCGGCATCCATGGAAGTTGGTCGACATTCTTCTCGTGGGTTGCTGCGAGCACCCAACATCTTCAACTGTGGAAACACAACTGGAGCTAGAGGTGGAGTCGGGGCTCTTAGGGGGGCTATCGGCTACAGGAGAGGAAACTGAAGAGAAAGTGAAAGGGCGAAGGGCGTCCATGAGGTCACCACCGAGACGATCGAAGGGGATATGGATGTCACACTGAGCCATGAGCCAAATCAGAGGGGCAGGAAGAGAGGGATCTAAGAATGGGAGAGGAAGGAAATACAAGAGAAGCTGGAAGATGAGGAGATGGGGATAACAAAGAAAGCTTACAAAGCTTATGAAACAGAGCAACTATCGTGAAACAGAGCTTACAAGGAGTGCAAGAGCAACTATATTTGAGAAGAAAAAGAATGAATACTTACGATACAGAAGAAGAAGTTAGACTATTTCTGAGTATCTCCTTCCAAAGCTTTTGTACCCTTCTCCTCCGTCACTGCCTTTCCTGCCCTAACTGTCTCACGCACGTGCCTCCCCCTGATTTTTGGCTCCCCCCCTCTCATCCCCTTACACGTGCCCTTCCCCTCCCCTTGATCTCAACACGTGTCCCCCCACCGCCAGCTGCCCCTCCTCCCCACGACACGTGCCGGTCTCCCTGCTGCAAAAGTTCATGCCGCGTGTCGCCTGCGCATTTGCTGTTAGCTTGTAGATATCGATTTGGCGGCTTTCGCATCATACGTAGGTTTGAGCCACCTACCTACGTGGCGAGCGGCAATTGGGCTTTGGAGCCCCGGGACCTTGGTGAAAAGGCCAGTTTTGATATTTTGTGCGGCCTTGTCCGCGATGGCTTCTTTTGAGAAATTAAATAAAAGCTTTTTCGAAACTTTTGATTTTCAGGACCGTCGGGCCCACCCATCTTTTTTATTTAAACTCGTGATCTTAAAACGACGGCTCCTCCGTCCATTCACAAACTTTATGCCCACAAGGGATGTCTCATGCTAATCCTTTCCTTGTTGTTGCTCCTTCCATATGCTTCTGTGTCCTAGTGCTTTATTTCAACCATCTCCTCAGCCCTTAGAGCCTCTTCACACAAGGCAATTGGTTTGCAATTTTTGCAAGGTCAATTTAAAAGCAAGGTGTTCACACAAGCGGTTTTTATGTAATGATTGATTTTGCTGAAACTTCAAGAGCGTTATCATTACCTTGGACTAACTGTAGCCCACAACATTTCTGTAGATTCTAGTCTGTTAAGAGAAGGGCTGAGATTGTTGGAAAATTTGGTAGCTGCAAGTAAAAGGCAGTTAGAAATCATCTCCAAATGAACGTTCAAAAAGCCAAACCCTTAGTTTTCTTTTCCAACCAGGTTTGAAACTCTGAACAAGCTCTTATTTTATATAGGTCCTCCCAATCTATACACATGCAAAGTGGATGATATACTTGTAACCAACCATCGGCATAACTCAAAACACCATGTATATATGTGTGTTGGCAATGCCTTTTATTAACGGTTTTATGGCCATGTAATGTTTAGTCCTTCAATAGAGGTGTACACAAGTATTCATAGAAATGTCCATACATAAGACATGGTAGTTCAAAAGATGTCTAAATTTAGAGCTTAGAGTTCATTACAAAAATCCTCTACATCTGTGACACACAAATGTCCATGGAGATTTGTCTCTCAACATATGCACACATGACAAAGAGCACAAGCACATACAGCCAAACAAGTAACTAAGAATGCAAAGGGTTCCACACACATGCTCATGTGGGCATGCACACTTGCACATGCATGTACAAAAAGATGCAATTGCTATAACATTAGAAAGATTGCGTGCTACAATGAATATGAATTTATCGAGGGAGAGTGTGAGTACCTATTTATGCAACAAATATCAAAGGGATGTGCTTTCGTATCACAAAATATTTTATTTGCCCCCCAATCTTCTTCTTCTTCTTGGCCTGCCCATGGGTAGGCTATAGTAAACATTCCAGTCCTTTGTGAAAGTATTTTCATTTGCATTTTTATGATTATAGCTATTTGCACCCCCTTCTTTTTCTCCCCCCCCCTCTCTCTCTCCTCTCTCTTAGCTTCAAATTTGCTCCCTTTTCTGAGCACCATCTCAGGCAAGCCACATGAATGAAATTCACCTTGTTAATAAAAGGTTTAGTTTATTGCCTATATTGGTAGGCGATAAGACAACCTATACCATTAAAGGTGGGAATGGACTTCGATCTCTAAGGAATTGACAACTAATTAGCAAAACACTACTTTGCAACAACAACATGCTCATATGTGTCAAAACCTTCTTCAAACTAATGAATATAAGGTCGCGAATGTATCCACATCCTACATCCTCCTCAAAAACCATCTTATTTCTAAGAGTCCAAAAAGTAAGAAACCCGCATGCCCTTATGCACATCAATATAGCCACAATAATACAGGTAAACCCTTGGGAGTCTCCTATTAATACCACTCTCTAGTTTCCTTTGCAAGAAACCCTGGAACATGAGGCCCACCTTTCTTATGACACCCTCCACCCAAAGCCACAAACCCCTACTAGGCAAGGAAAAATAGAATAAGTGCCGGATGTCTCTTTAGTGTCCTTGCACAATGGACACAAGGGCATCACAGCAAGGCTTAACAAAAGCAAGCATGGCTTACATGCATTTGTACAAGATCAGAGATTCATACTTAAGCATGGCACTTGGACTCAAATGAGAGGCCATGGGACTAATAGATACAACTTGATGATCCCCCCTTAGGAGATACCCCCTGAAAAACTAAAAATAGCTACATATCATTTTTAGGGGACTAACTAGGGCAGAGTATCCTTATTGAACCAAACAAAAATATGAATTATAGAAAAAGTACTATGGATGATGATTAGAAACTTTATTTAATTGTAGATGGCTTAGGGTCATCCTCAAATATGGTGCATGAATTACTTGTGACCAATTGAGAATGATGTTTCTCTTATTTTTTACCCATCTTCTTGTAGCAGTGGTGGTCAATCATGTGGCTATGTTTTTTGCAATAGATCTAGTGCTTGGGTTTCTCTTTTGTGAGGTAAGCCCTTGTAAACAGATCACTATCAAGCTTATGCCGATCTTTTTTCATAAAGGCTACTACCATCTCATCATAGGTCATTTCTTGTCCTACTTTCAAAGCTTGCACAATGTTTCTAAAGCATTCTTCATTGATGAGACTATTAAAAAGGGCAGCTTTCTTATCATCTCTATCAAGCTTACATTTGAGGGTGGTAAGCTGTTGAAAAAGGAGAGTAAGGACATCCAAGTGTTGTTTTAGACTATCAAACCTTGAAATGTCATGATATATAATTACATTTTGAGTAATATATTAGAATTATTTAAATTTAATTAGCACCAAAATTTTCTTCAAGGTCACCCCATACGTGGTATTTTTGTTTCCGTAGCTGCCCGTCATTTTCTTACAGTCTCTTTTCTCTTAGTCATCCCCTCCTTTGTCACCACACGATCCAAATGATCAAGTAGATTATCAACAAGACTGCCGAGACCAATAAGTGACAATGCACTCTCATTCTTGTCAAGCCAAGATGTGTGTTCTGATGGGATAACCTGCTCAAATTCTTCAGTAGTCACAATTTTCCACAATCCTTCAGCATGAGGAGAAGCTGCATCTTGGTTTTCCAAAGAGCATATTACATAGAATGCATGTTACACAAAAAACTTTGGTCTTCATCTACAAAGACCAAAGCTATAGAAAAGAGCATGTTGTCCAAGAGGAAGAGGGGAGGAAGACAGAATCACGAACTCACATAATAGCAAAGAAAGGTACATACCACTTTATAGGCAGGCAAATTATATTCTTGCATACCTATGAACCACACATGATGTCACAAAATGACCTCATGGGAGATGTATTCTATTCTAAGGTAGGTCCACTTGGACAAGTGCCTTAAGGACTCTCCACACCCATACAAGTTAAACTTTCCCCAAGATTTTATATTAATATATAAGCATAGCTTCAATAAAAAAATCCATGCATGTAACTCTAGGACACTATAGGACCAATCACACGTAAGACTCTAATATCCAACATATCGCACAATGTATGAATGCACTTATTGAGAATATATGAAAATAGGTTCATCATTCATGATTCTTCACTTAAGAAGAAAATTGGATGTACTTGAGTACTACAAGATGTTCACATCCATCACTTCTCATATTGATTCTTTTAAACACATAGAAAATCAAAATGCTACTGCCAGGGCTGTAATCCCACACTCTCAATTTGTTGTCGAATTCCTTCTTACCATTTAAGAATAGAAGTACGACAACACTGTCACCATCCTCTCTAATAAAGATGGAATTAATTTTGAGAACACATATTCATCACTCATAGACTACTCTTAGTGACATGAATGATACAGTGAGACCCCTATTTAACTACAATACATAGCACACCATGTTATTGTCAACTATGTTAAAAAAGGGGTAATATTAGTCTGGACAAGATAGTGCCAAATTCATAATTGTGGTTCAAGGGCTACCAGAAACATGATGTACTAGAGTCAGTTGCTTTGCAATTATCAGACCTTATCTGTGCTAAAAATGGCATATCTAGCAGATGACACAACATGTGACGTTAAGTGGATTGGGAACCTTCATTTTGGAACTCAATCCACAATACCAATTCTACAAAAAGTTTTGCATGTTCCTAAACTACAACAAAATGTATTATTAGTTGATCGACTTACAAATCTTGGTTTGCTTGTCAAATCAATGCTTGATATAGAAAAATGATCAAGTCATTGCCATTGCTTCACAAAGAGGGAACCTTTTTTAGCTCCAAATTACAAATGATATCATTAATATTGTCACAATGCATGGTAGCCATGCTAGCAAGATATGGCGCTATAGATTTTCTGTTAGATATGCTCAATGGCCCACCCTCTTGGTAACCACCAATGGTCCAAGGTCCTCAAGTTGTAAGGCCCCCATATGAGGAGAAGCCATGTGTGAGCCCGAGACACTGGATGGTGGATCCTGACTTGCATGTCAGATGAGGTCTATGAGACCGTTGATGGTAGAAAGGTGATTGTGTGGGAGCCCCTTGCTCTCGCCAGGGTCTGAGGGCCAGCTGGCCCCCAATTGGGGGGTCCCAGGGGGGCCAACGGGCCCCCTAGTGGGAGTTCAAGGGCAAGAGCCCCCGAGGCGACAGTATAGGGAATATTTCCTGAATATTCCATGGACGACTGGTCGGTTCCACCGACTAGGTTGACTGGTCGGCTTCACCGACTAGGTTGACTGGTCGGTTCCACCGACTACATTGATCCGACTACTGCCCTCATAGCTATAAAGAGGCGACCTCCCCAGTCCATTGTATTAGATCAGATCTTCCAGCTAGTAGCTCTTCACCTAGTATCTATCTAGATCGCCATCTAAGCTCCACTGTGGGAGCGCACGGGTGGACAGAGCCATCATCTGTACTACATCAGTATTGAAGGAAAATTTTGTTCATCTCTAGTTTACTGTGTACTCTCTATTCTTTGTTCAGTTTCTGTTCCGCTGCACCATGTAATTTAACATTTTCTCACACTAATTTTTCAAAGATACTTCATCTTTTCCACTATTCAACTGGTAAAAGATATCCAATTGAGGAGCTCTTCAGTTCTTGGCATTTGTGAACATTGTGGCATTGGTATGCATCATCATAATCCCTTTCTTGCATCTACATCACTATCCTCTCATGATCTATTGGATCTTGTCCACTCTAGTGTATGTGGTCCATTTCTGAAATCCTACTCCAAATGAAGATTCACTCATGTCTATTTTCTACATCATAATTTTGAAGCAACAAAGATATTTCAACAGTGTCACAGATTTGCTAAAATACAAATTGGGTTATGGATCAAAAGATTTAGGAATGATAATGGAGGAGAATACACCTCATTAACAATGGAGCAGTATTGTATTACTTAAGAAATCCATCACAAGTACTCTGTCTAATATACACCCCAAAAAAATGTTGTGGAAGAACAAAAGAACAAGGCCATCCAAGATGGTATGAGGTTCATCCTATTACATGTAGGACACTCAAATTTTTTTGGGTAGATACAATATCCACTCTATGGACAAAATTACCTACCTGCCACTGCTCTTGCTAAACATGTACCCATTACAACACGAACATGAAAGATTCCCTCTGTTTCTTATTATGTTTCTCATTTAGGAGCCTTTGGCTTTATTGCGCATATACAAATTCCTAAAGAATGGCAATGCAAAAGCAATCTCCCAGGGCAAAAGGTGATATTCATTGGATACCAAAAAACAAGCAAAGGATATAAATTTTATGATCCCGTCTTGAGGAAGACGATCATGAGCCATGATGCAATATTCCATGAAGATGTACAAATTATCTATAGTAGTGGATAGAGTAATGAATTATATTCCTCTCATTGCATATTTTCCTAAGATGATTTTTTTGTTGTACAATCTTACAATTCTCATTTTGTGAAGTACTTGAGTTTCAACATGTTCAGAAGGAAAAGTGATATACCTTAAAGGTTATATGTGGACAATGTGGAATCTAGTACACTCAATTCTAACCATAGCTTGGACATTGCAAAGATAGAATTTATTGGTATAATTCTAGCTTCAACCCTTGAATTGGATTCTAGCTTTGATTTGACATTGCATAGGATTTATTAGGAGTTTTCAACTTTGGTATTTGGATTTTATTATACATATATGACAAAATTATCACCATGACTTTGGCTAAATCTGTCGTAAATTTTGCAAAAAATTTAGTCATTTTAAGAACAAGATGAGATACAAATCACTCATTGGTACAACAAGCAGATCAGCTGGTGTAACAAAATTACTGCTTGTGCCTTGACTTTTGTTCTCCTTAGCAATCATTTTTTGACACTTTGTAATAAAATTACTTGGCTGTTTACAATAATTGCAAATTTTGCCCTTCTTCACCTTAGGACCTTGATTTATACTTGCATTTCCCTCATTCTTGGGCTGATATGTATGGTTGTTCTTTTTCTGAAAATGACCTCCCTTTTGCTGAAATTTTCCCTTTCCTTGGGTAGGAAGTGCTTGCCCACCTTGACGGGAAGCATAGAAAAATTTTGGAGGTCCTCTCCTCTTCCTATAATAAGAACCCAGCTAGCTCATCAAGCGAGAGAGAGCTACCTTGAGCATAATAGACAAAGAGATAACAAATGTGCCATAAGAGGGAGCCAAGTAGTTGAGAGGATGCGTCAATTTTACGAGCAAAAACCTATGAGCAGGTTTATCCGAGCATGTTTTTCAAGAGATTTTTAAAAATGTTTTTCTTTAGGAAACATGGTTTTTACACTTTTATTTTCACTAGAACTAGATCCCTTTATCATAAAAATATACAGACTAGTCACTCATTCATTTTTACACAACATAATTTTCTTATTTAGAGACATCCCTTTGTACCCCTGTTATTACCTTAAAAAAGTGTTGATTCCTTTAAGAAACATTCCTCATAATCACTCTCAATGTAATAATACTATGCATATATAATTACTTATTAACATATTTATATCATATGGCAATATCTTTTTAGTGTTTTTATAGCATATTTATGGACATGTTTCTAAAGAAGTTTAAATTACTATAAATAAGTATTAACTTGGGCTTATATATCACTCTCATAAAATACATGTAATATTTAATACTATATATGGAAGATTTTCCAAAATATAACTTCATGGATGTGCTCAAATGGGGTGTTCCGATCAATTTGAGTGGTTGAATGACTATATTTGGACATTGGATATGAAAGTTATGTCACTTTTAAAAGTGCTGTCCAAGGTAGTTTCGCCAGCGAAACTACCTTGGGAGACTTGCTTCAAAGGGGTTTCGTTGGCGAAACTACCTGGATGGCTTGCTTCAATGAGTTTTCTTTGAAGAAACTCTTTCATGAAGATAGGTTGAGAGAGGGTTTTCAATGTCACCCCCTATTAAGTAAAAGTTGTAAGAAGGATCATAAGGGAATTTTCATAGAGAAGTCTACTCTACATGTGGGTTTCTTCAAAAGCCATCCCATTATGCTCTCACCATTCCTACAGATTCACCTAAAGATTTTTGTATAAAATAGGCATTGCTATAATACTTTGCATATTTCTAAGTGAAACTATGTTTTCTTCTGATCGATTTTTGCCATATTTATGCATAGTTGGAAGCTTTTTTTTTCCTTCGCTCGGACGCTCGGAAGATTTCGCTCAGAAAATGCTCGTCCCCTAGTTGAGAGTGATAGAGACTAATTTCTAGTCATCTATGTCCTCATCAACAAGTCTTGCTAGCTGATCTCTTAGATCAATGATCTTTGTAATATGCTATGTGATTGTCTGACCTTCTTTCATCTTCTGCTCCTTGAGCTTATTGGTCAATGCAATGACCCTTGCCTCATTCTTGACATGATACATGTTTGCCAAGTTTTCCCAAGCAGCCTTTGCATCTTCGCATGACTTAATGGTTGCTTCTTCTTCTACTCCTGTCCTCCAAAAGTGCCGAAGAAGGAGCGACAGCAGAAGTAGTAGAACCTATGCCGGAGTAGTAGAAGTGAAGTGTGCTTGCAAATTGCCAATAGGAATGCCTAGCACTAATTTTCAATCATGCTTTCAATGATGGTAATCTTTTGACCTTGACAGACTTTTTGTCCCTCCTTCACGCTCACCTCCTATACCAACCTGGTGAAGCAGGTGAGAGCATCCAAATTGGGCTTTTGAAGAGTGAGTGAGGAGCTCCCATATGCCGTGATTTCAAGATCAAGGGAGAAAAGGCTCTTGCACTGTGCTATAGAGGGGGAGAAAAGATTGTGTAAAGAGATCCTCGACTGTGCAGAGGGGGAGGGGAGATTATGTGAGGAGATCCCAGACTATGTAGAAGGAGAGGAAATATTATGTGAGGAGCTTTTAAACAATGCAATGGAGCCTAATCACCTCTACTCACTCATTACCATGCAAGGTAGTATTGCCGCCTTGAATTAATCAAAATTTGGGTCAACCACTGCAGTGGCTCTCACCTTGACAGTTCCATTCCCTTCACCATTTTTTTAAATATCCATCTTGACCGTTTCTTTCTCCCTTGCAATTAAGCTACAAACTTAAGCCTCCACATTCCCTTCACTATTTTGTCTTCTATGCCTCTCGACCATTTCTTTTTGCCTTACACTCAGACTATAAAATTAAGCCTCCACTATTCCATTTCCTTCACTGTTTCATCTTTTATCTCTCTCGATTGTTTCTTTCTCCCTTGCACTCTTCTTGCCACCTGTCGCCGATGGTGGCATTTAAGATTTCACCGAGGTGGTTACCATCCATGTTTATGGTGGCAGCTAAGATTGCACCCAGCTGGAAGTTAATCACTAGCCGTGGCGATGGCCCATAATTACTCATCTGCCAGCTACCACCATCGGGCTTGCATGATTAGTAGAGTGCAGTTAGTTACCAATCCATGAGGCTCAGTGGAGTGCATGGTAATGAGTGATTAGAGGTGATGGTTCATGATTAACATTTGTGGTAATTACTACCACCTTCCGCCAGTGGTGGTGGCTGTGGCATTTAAGATTACTAGCCACCACGTCTGTGGCAGCGGCTAAGATTACTACTCACCTTCCAATTCCCACCACCGGGCTTGCATGATTAGTAGAGTGTAGTTCATTAAAAGTCATCGGGCTTGCATGCTCAATAGAGTGCAGTTAATTATAGCACAGTTAATTACTAGTTAATTACCAAGATGGTGGCGTCTACATGATTATTAACCAAATTGTAATTAATTGCCATTGTCATCAGTGTGGTGGTGAAGTGGCATTTGGGGTGGTGCCTAAGATTCCATCGGGATGGTAGTTAATTACCAGCCACCACAGTGGCCTGCAATTAAAATGGATCATGATTAAATTTGGATAGCACCCTCCTCGAATTTTGATTAATTAAGGACATGGTTTAAAAAGGATCGTGATTATTTGGATGGTACACCGACCCTCCAGGTGAAAAGGGAGAAGAAGAAGATGATCTCTAGTGGCTTGAACTTTGCTTAATATAAGCTCTATGGCATTTGGCATTTGGCTACTTTGCTAAAATTGGCTCATGATAATTTTGATGGCACCCTCGTCGGATTTTAATTAATTAAGGCGATGGTTTAAAATGCCTCCAGTCACCACGGTGGCTCAGACTTTGTATTATATGAGGTCCGTGGCATTTGGCATTTGGCGTTTGGTTACTTTGCTCTCATCTTCCCATGCTCGGTTACTTTGCTCCACGCACCCTCCTCAAGCTCTCTTCCACCCCTACTCTACTTTCTCCACCCTGGAGCCTCCTCCAACTCTCATCCACTCATCTACTCCCTTGCTCATCCTCTCCACTGCTCACCCACTCTTTTCACCATGCCTATTACTACTATCACCCCTCTATGCAATGTGATCCCAATCTTGTTTGCCTTCATGTATAAGGTCATTGTCTTGCACTCATTAGGACTTGAAATGCTCACTCTTGTGGAATCTCTTCATTCCCTCGATCGATTCCCCCCCCATTTGCATGTCACCACCTTTGATAGCATGCACACCTCTGGCCTCTATATGGTTGTGCTCTATGGATTCCTGGAGATGTTGATGACAGGCTAAGGATTTTCATAGAAGTGTACTCTTATCTTGTTGGGGGGGTTGTATTTTGAGTCCAAGCATTTGTGCAATGTGCACAGTCTTTGGCCTCTCCATTGTCTCCTCCATCGGCTCCCTGAAAAATTCAAATGTAGCAAGCTAGGATGGCGGCAAGTGACTGAGTTGTACGAATATCCTCTTTCTATCAACAATTGGCAATACTGAGTTGTACAAATAGCCTCTTGTTCAATGAGGCTCATAAGCACTCAGCAATGGCTAGATGTAATCTTTCGACCTCTAAGGCTCTCATTGATCTTTTGGCTTGCTGGATGTAATATATTGGTCTCTAAGGCTCTCAGCAATTACTGAGATTTTACAAATGTAATCTCTTTTGTTCAATTTTTGCTCCATGAGGCTCTCAGTATAAATTGTTGTTAATTTTTATATAAACCGATGTAATCTTTTGATCTCTAAGGATCTCAAAAATTGCTGAGTTTTTATAAATGTAAATCTTCTATTCAGTTTTTGCTCCATGATTGGATCTCAGTATAAATTGTTGTTAATTTTTATATAACCTATTACTGGATGTAGATGTAGTCTCTTTTTCTCAATTTTTACTTGATGAATTGTAGTTGATTACTTGGATGGTAGCATCGGGCCTCCAGTCACCAAGTTGGCTCAGAATATTTTTGCCCTCATTTAGGATTTATTCCATCAAGAAGTAAAATATCAGTAAATCCAGTCTACATTTTCCTTAGTTTAGGACCAAAATAGTGCTAATAGCTCTAACAATTTATCACTATGGTTACATGGAGATACATCTAAAAAATTACAATTAAACTTTTAGAACATGCAATTGATGATATGGCCCTTAAGGGGTCCCCCTTAGGGGCAAGGGCCATATGGACATGCTATATCTACCATATCGATGTGCATTATACAATATCCAAGATGCTACTGGACAGATATGGCATGCCGATATGGCCCTTGCTTGTAAAGGGGATCCCTCAAGGGCCATATTGTTAATTGGATTTTTCTTGGTTGCACCAGGAATTTTTTTCCCTTGGTGCACTAATATATAGCTCCAAGAACTAGCGTGGTGGTTGTCATAGATCTCCTTCTATTTGCTAGTGCGGTGGTCATCATAGATCTCCTTCTATAATAAGTAATAATAGGTAGCTCCATAACTCCAAGAACCAATGTGGTGGTTGCTCTAAGAAAACCTTGAATTTTCATGATCTGCATGGGCGTGTTGCTCGATGATAGGTGGTAAAGTTGCAGCAAAAGGCTTGGCAACGATAGGTGGTCAAGCCAAAGACTTCGTTGCACAAAGCCTCAGAGGGTGCACTACTAAGAAATTGTATGTATCACGTGCATTCAAGGGATATTAAAAAAACCCATGAACTAAAAAAATTTCCTGAATAAAAACTCCCATCTTTACTTATGAACTAAGTGAGTTTTTTTTAATTTAATATTAAAAAACCTCTCCTGTTATTGTAATTTTGTTAATTTTTTTCAAAAAGTTGAATTAAAATACACCTCCTTTTGAATGCACGTGGTACACTAAATTCTTTTGAGGTGAATCCCCCGAGCACGAAGCATGGCAAAGCTGCCATGTATTGAGCTTTGTGGTGTTTAGAATGATAGATTGTGTCTCATTATTATGCCAAGGACCAGTGTGGTGGTCACTCCAATCCAACCTTGAATTTTCATGATTTGCATGGGCATGCTGCCCAGTGACAAGTAGCAAAGCTATGGCAAAAGTCTATGCGATAACAAGTGGTCAACAAGCCAGAGACTACACTGCGCTAAGCAAGGCAGAGCTACCATGTGTTGAGATATGTGGCTCTCATAATGATAGATTGTGTCTCATTATTACGCCAGTGCAACATCATGGTGTCAAGAAGATTTCCAGTAAGAGCACTTGTCTTTCGCAAATTCAAAATCCCACCTAGGAGTGCATTGAGTCACGAGCCGGTTGGCCCCGAAATAGTTCCACGATTGGCTACACTTGACCTCATCATGTGATGTAGAGAATATCTCTATATCACATGATGACATGTATATTGTCTACATCACATGATGATATGTGCCAAGGTGGTTGCAGTAATTTCAAGAGAATATTGTCCTATTGGCAACAATCTTGCCACCCACAAGAAAGTTGAATTTAACACTCACTTTGAATGCAACATTGGCACATGAAACATTTTTTATAGTTCAATATTGAAGACAATAGCGTGAGTTAGGACAATAAATCCTTACAAGGTCACAATGAATTTTTGGGAAAGTGGCCAAATCTACCATGTCCCACTCGTTCCATCTCGTGGGGCTCATCTCACAAAATTTTAGTATACCACGTGCATTCAAAAGGAGGGGTATTTTAATGGAACTTTTGGAAAAAAAATTAATATATTTACAATAACAGGACGTGTTTTTTAATTCAAATTTAGAAAAAAATCATTTAGTTCATAAGTAAAGAGAGGTATCCTTATTGGGAAAAAACATTTCGTTAAGGGGTTTTTTAATACCCTTTGAATGCACATGATACCTAGGGTTTCTTAGTAGTGCACCCACTGAGATTTCCATGCTTAAGCATTGCAATTCAACCCACTATACTTGCGCAAGTACCTCACACTAAAAATAGATAAGGAATCCACATAAACACATGCACAAGACAAGGCTTGGTTAAGAAGAAAAACCATAGGTGAGAGACTACTTTTGTTATTCATGAACTCACATCATTGCATGCCTATGTCAAAGCACCATGCTCCAACTTAGGTGCAAGACATTAGTAGTAAATAACTCATGATATAATTAACATAGGTACCAAAACATTTGAACAAGTGGTCAAATATACTACTAGGCCAAACCTTAGAGAGGCAATGCGCTACTATCCATGATCTTATAGCTCTATGTTGGCCATATTAAACAAACCATGCCTAACTCAAGTGTTGAGATATTTTTTTCATTTGGTCAAATATAGATACACTATACCTCATAAAAGACCAAGCATAGGCATAGATGGAGTTGGCCCGAGTGGCCAAATCTACAAAGACATTTGGCCAAGTGGCCAATGCTTGTTTTCACCCAAGTTAGTCCTTCTCTGGGGATAGTTGTATGTCTCATAAAAGATTTGAATAGATCATATAATCAACCCTTATAGGCATAGGTGTGTGTAGACAAGGTCTGCTCAAGATGCATGCCTTCATGTAATAGTCATCTCAAACTGACCACATGGCCAATTTGAAACACATGCACCCCTAAACTAGTTTTCTCATATCTTATGCATATTAATGAAGGTACATTGCCCTAATAGGTACACCATTGATGTTTCCTCTCCCTATCATTGAAAGATATCATGCAATCAATTTGATGCTGATGAGGTAGAAGAGAACATGCACTAGATGTGTGCACATAAGGCCTCAATATTATGGTGTGGCTAATTTGAGAGACATGCACCTATATTCAAACATTCTTATAGTACTTGTGTTAAATGGTTTTTTTGTCAATTTAAGAGACATGAACCTCTAACATGGTTTCAACTCAGCTAGGTTATTGATTTAATGTCTATGATAATAGAAGTTATGCACCTATGTGGAGAAATCTATTAATCATACAACTTTCTTTTTTGCATGCTAATTCTACATTAAATCAATAATCTATCAAGTTTTTAAATATGTGTAGCATAATGTAGAATATTTTTTTTAAAAAAATTACAAGCTTAATGGAATTTTTGAAATACTACATTATCAAGGTTCTAAATATAAAATACCACTTTTAAAAAAACTCGATTATCAAAGGTCCAATTTCAATAAAATCTCGTGGAGTTGAAAGGGAAAACTATTTAAATGGGAAAATAAATCTTTTTTAAAGTTTTGGTAATTTATATTATTGTTGCATTTGAAATGGAGAGAAGTTAGTAATGATGAGAGTTCTACTAAAAATGAGAAAGAGAGAGAGACATACATATTTATGGGGGGGTGGAAGAGAGAGGGAGGGGAGTTTTGAATTTGATACAATTATGAGAATTAAAGACTAGGAGAGTGAGGATGATCTATATAAATTGTATTTGAACTCATCATTGGGTTCCTCACCCAATGATTGGCTTTGAACTCATCATTGGGTTTGTCACCCATCAACTAGGTGCTTTATTCCTCCCTTACAGCTAATTTGAATGGTTTAAGGTGGCATGTAGGGCCTCTTAAGGAAGATACAAATGGTGACTCTTATAAAGGCCCCTTATAATGAGTCCATTCCCTGCTAAACCCAATTTTTAAAGATTATGTAAAGAATAAGGGAGAGAGATAGGAGACTCAAGTTCAGCTTTCTTCACAACACACAAAAGAGAGAGGACACAAGGTTGGAGGGTGAAGCCTTTCTTCACTTTTGCACACAACAACAATACAATAGAAGAGGGAAATACCCTATATGTCAAAACCTAGAATACGTGGTTCCATAACAGTTGGTGCATACCAGCTACTCATTTCATCAAAAACAACATCTCTGCTCACTTGCATTTTGCGGGTGGAAGGGTTATAACAGCGATACCCTTTCTGGTGCAGAGCATATCCAATAAAGATGCATTTTTCTGCCTTTGGATCCAGCTTTGTTCTCTTCTCATCAGGAACATGAACATAAGCTATGCAACCAAATACCTTCAAGTGAGAAATATCTGGTTTTTGGCCTGTATACATTTCTTCAGGCGTCATGCCATGGACGGCTGCAGTGGGGGTTCTGTTCATAATATAAACAGCAGTTGCTACTGCTTCAGCCCAAAAATAATCAGGCATGTTTTTCTCATTTAGGATCGCCCGTCCTACTTCTGCAATATGCCTGTTCTTCCTTTCTGCAACCCCATTCTGCTGAGGGGTAGACCTGCATGAGTACTTCCTTTGAATTCCCTGTTCTTTCAGATATTCACAAAATTCTTCTGAAAAGTACTCTCCCCCTCTTAGCACTTTAATATGCACACCTTTCTCTTTTTCAACCATGGCCTTAAAAGCCTTGAAATGGCTGAACACTTCACTTTTGTGCTTCATAAAATAAATCCACACCTTCCTAGTGTAGTCATCAATAAACGTCACATAATAATGGCATCCACCAATAGAAGCAGTTTTGGTTGTCCAAACATCTGAATGGATCACTTCCAAAGGTCTTCTGCTCACCTTAGCATTTTTGGGAAATGCATGTCTGGCCTGCTTACCCATTTGGCATGCTTCACATACCTTTTGCATTCCCTCAACTCTGAATTTAGGCAAACCTGCAACAATGTTTTTCGTTTGCATAGATTTCAGCCTTTGTATATTCACATGCCCAATGCGCTTGTGCCATATCTCAATATCTGCAATGACACCTCTCCCATGCGCAAACATAGCAGCTTTCACCTCAGGCATATCAACATCCAAGGTGAACATTCTGCCATTTTTGTTGCCTTTCGCAACCAAGCGGCACTTATTTTTCAAGTCCTCAACAAAGCATCCATCAGGATTAAATCTAACCTGCAGACCTTGCTCAACCATCTGGCCAACTGAAACCAGGTTCTTAGTGATTTTTGGAACATGAAGTACATCTGCCAAGTACTTCGTTTTGCCATCCTGCATAGCCAATGACACTTTACCAACCTGCGTAATTGGGTGCGCAGTATCATCACCTGTTTCAACATAACCTGGCTTATCCAAATTTCTAACATCATGAAACCACTCACCATGACTGGTCATGTGGTTAGAGGCACCTGAATCAACATACCAAACATCATTGCAAGCTGCAGCATCTCCTGACATGGAGTTAACCATATGCTGCATCACAAAAAGGTGCTCATTTCTGTCGTCACCATGCCCACTTGATGATGCATAGTTGCTTTGCTGCAACTTCCCACTTTTGATGTCATTCTGCATTTTATAGCATGTATTCTCCTTGTGTCCAGGCTTTCCACAATAATAGCATTCTGTGCTGCTATTTACTTGCTAGTTCCTTTGCCATGAACCACGGCCTCTTTGGCTCCCCCTGCCTCTAGAACTACCACGTCCTCCTCCATAGGACTGGTTTTCCTGTTGTTGCTGTTGGTTCTGATTTCCTGCACGGCCACCAAAACGGCCTCTTCCTCTACCCCTGCCTCTACCTGTATTCGAGTAGAAAGCAGTCTCTTGAGAAGTTGAGGTGGCTGAACCACCATTCCTTTGCTCTTCACTCAGCAAGAGAGCAATAAGTTCCTGAAAATCAGGAAATGTTTCACGGACTCCAATGGATGTCCGAAACTGTGCATAATCTTTCCCAAGACCATTCAAGGTCACGGACACTAAGTCCTCATCATCAACAGGTGCTCCAATGGAGGCAAGAGAATCTGCAAGGCCTTTCACCTTCAAGGAATACTCATTTATATTCAGATTTTTCCTTTGCACATTGTGCAACTCCTGCTTTAGCTGCATCTTTCGTGCTTTGGTATTTGTGCTATACAGCTTCACCAATGTATCCCATGCCTCCTTAGGCATCTCTACATCCTGTATATGCACAATCATAGAATCTGAAATGCTAACAGACAGCCAATACAGGCATTTTCTGGCTTTTTCATGCCATTCTTTAAAGGCCTTCAATTCAGCAGGAGTGGGAGCAGTACCCAAAACTGGTTCTGCAGTTTCACCACTGATGTAATCCCAAACTCCCTTTCCCATAAGGAAGTTTGTCATCCTGAACTTCCATGCTTGGAAGTTGTTCTTGTCAAGCTTCTCACTGACAATGGTAGACAGATTCTCAGACATTTTACAAATCACGAATTGCAACAGCAACCTGTAAACACAGCAAATGCCTCACAAGGGCAAATAGCAAAACTTCTGCAAAAAGCCTCACAGGGGCAGATCTGCAACACTGACGAAAGTGGTATTTCACCACACAGTCACTTCCTAGTGACGATTTTGCATCAACAGGCAACAGGAATGAATCTGCAACTCCCAATATCTCTGCACAAAGGCATATAATGCAATTTCTGTGGCACTTTTCCACCGACCAGCCGCGCAGTGGTCGCACAGCGAAAAACAGGGCCTTTTTCTAAGTGCCTGCGAAGAACTTGCGCCTTCAAAACGGGCCCCGAAACGGCCTCAAATCAAAAAAATAAAGTCATCAAGGGCTTTGCCCTTACCTGCAGCATATACTGCGCTCTCGCCACACCGCGAAGGGCCTCTCAATCTGAAACAGTGCACTCCTGCACTTCGAACCCAAACCAAAAACATACGTGGTAGTCTAACTACACCACGAGTACAACTAACATAGGCGGTGACATAAATGATAGTCATCCAGGAGATATATCGGGGGTAGAGCTTGATATCTCAACAGATTAGACCATTAATAGCCTCCAAGTAGCTTTCCTGTAGTACATGACATCCTTTATGAATTTTGTAGGCTTGATAGTACGCATCCCACCTAGTGTAATCTTATCATCATGCATGGAATTATCTAGGATACCTCATCCAAATTCATCAAGGGAGTCTTCACAAAATGTGGGAAGATTGAGGTTATTTTGGACAAGAACTCTAGCAAGAGTAAGGTTTATGGATTCATCATCTTCAAGCATGTGGATGATGCATAGAGTCCTTTGAAAGGTCTTAGCAAGAAGGTTGAGGGAAACATGATGATTTCTTAGTTGGCTTAGTAGTTCCTAACACTCAAAAGCAATAACTTTGAGGGAAACATGATAATTTCTTAGTTGGCTTAGTAGTTCCTAACACTCAAAAATATCAGCCACACAAAATGACTTAGAAGGAGGTGCCCCTTGGTGGACATAGGTGTTGTTTAGTAGTAAGGGAGCTGAGCAAATGAGACGTGACCAAGGATTTTCAAAGGATTTAAATCATTGAACATCGTATTAGAAAAAGTGAGAAAATTCTCACATTTTGGGAGTTTTGAAATTGGTTGGATTTCATTATATTTGGGAAAACATTGTTTTCTTTAGGAAATTCTATTAATTATGGCAATTATTCTAGTATTGAAATTTTTATTGATTTTGCAACATTCCGATGTTTTTGGAAAAATTCATTGGTTTTGGAAAATTTCATTGGTCATATTAGCTAGAATGTAGCATTTTGGTAGTGTAGAAGAGTTTAAAAATCATCTAGTTGGTGATGTTAATAAACACCATTTCGGGACGATATGGATAATTTTCTAGTGGTGTTAATGAACACTAGTTGGTGGTATTAATAAATACCATGCAAAGTGGACCACAAGAAAAACAATTGGTGAAGGACTTCAGAATATGTAAATTGTAATATTCATATGCAGCTATGCATCATTAAAGATCACAAAAAAATTGATGAGAAGCATCACATGAGAGAACATATTACATTCATGCTTGTAGTTTGGGACATCAACATTGTCAATGAGAAAATCATCACCTGGTCCATTTCCTACGCTCCGATACCAAGAAATCCTTCTTGTGCTTTGACACATACATTATATGGAATCTTAATTTCTTAAGTTGATTCATGTCTTTTGACATTGTGATGCCAAAAATTGATATCTTTTATCTGGCATTGGTGTTCGTTTTCTCTATGTTTGATAAGAGTGTGAGCATCAAGTGATAGCATAGTGGCTCTTACTCATTTCCATTTTCTAAGATATTGTATGGGATTGATAGAATGAGTGGAATGGATCATTGTAAATACCATGTGTATGAATGATAAATACCTTGGTATGGGGTGAGAGTTATTTGTGTATGGGATATTATGTGGTATTTAGAAAATAGGAAGAGTCAGTCATATAAAGAGATTGGTATCATGTCCATGTGTTCCAATAATGTAAGAGAGATCACATGCCAAGCATGTGGAAGTCATGTGGAGGAGTATGAAAGAGTGTGGAGTCAAGAGGAATCCTTATTGAGTTTGTATGTGGAATGATATGGAAAAGAGAGGGTACCTATGGGCTCCATGTAGAAAGACCCTTCACTTTCTCAATATTTTAAGGCTCATGAGCGTTTTTTGATGGGACACATGTTAAGAGTAGCCAAAAAGAACGTGGATGGTTCCATACGGGCTTATGTGATTGATAGGGATAGAAGTCTATAGGCAGCAATTGTAAATGGGTGAAGGAGGGTGACAAAATCTTTATAAAAGGAGCCCTCCTCTCCCTTTTTCAACATCTCTTCCACCATTAAGCCTCATCTTGCTGTGGCTCTAGTCTTCTCAAGCCTCTTCCATGAGACTTCTCTTTTCCTCTTGCAGATATCCTCTTATGTAGGCTCTTGAATCCATATCTCTCCGGTTCATTCTCTTTCTATGAGTAGTCTTGGAGCTCCCACTCCCTCTTGTATGTATGAAACCTCTTCTTCTCCCTTGTGTTTGAGTAGAGGCTCACTCTATTGGTAATTAAGGTCACTTCAGGTTATCGCTCTTGAGTGTCACTCCTCTTTTTCATTGCTTTGTTCTTCTCTTTCTTCCAAAGTCTTCAAACTGCTTTCTATTCAGTCGCTTACGGTGCACACATTGGTTATCCATTTCATGATCCATGAAGAGAGTCCTTCTTTCCCTCTTAGGCAACCTCTATGGTACTTGGATCATTGATAAAGTCTGAGGATGGAGGGAATATTCTCCCAAATAAGCATTAGTACATGGATGTTTTTATTGAAGCTATACCTTTTATCAATATAAAATCTTGGTGAATGTTTTTTTAAAGCTTCACAATATTGATAGAACATAGTACTATTTTATCTAATTTTGAAGTAAGATATATAAATCCTGGCAAAACTTTATTTTTTGTCGCATAAAAGTTTCAAATCTCGGCGAATGTTTCAAACATTTATTTTTAAAGGCAATACAAACTTTCAACACTAATATAATAGTTTCACTTCTTAACAAAACTAACATGAAAAAATCATCCATGCATTAGTAGAAGGAGTAGGTGTTTTTCATGACTTTTTGACTCCTTGTCAGTGTTTTGCTCATAACTTTCTTCTCAATGATCTGATTATGACAAAACTTATATCAGTGCATGCTTCTCTAAGATGCCTCATTATATGTATTAGGATTTTGTATCAAAATTTCAAATCTATTGCCACCTATGGCTCATGAAGCTAGATCGGCAACTTCCACTCCTAACTTGAGGCAACCCATGATAGTTGAGAGCATTCGGGTTCAAGACTTGAAGGATGCACCTTATGTACTTGGTAGATCAATCTTGCGGTCAGGATATCCACCACTAAGTATGGTCAATAATGATGATATAAGAGCTGCATGGAATTGCATTGCCAGCTATGGGTCGGGCTTCAAGCTGCCTTCTTACCACACATTGCATACGTCATTGTTTGATAAGGCATGTGAAGAAGAGAAAGAGCACATAAATTGTAGCATTTTTGAGCAACTGCATAACACCAGATGCACAATTGTCTCAAACGAGTGGATAAGCATAAAACACCATGCTTTATTAAATATGATGGTTGTATCGCCACGTGGGGAGGCCTTTCACACATCGATTGATGCCTCACATGTAAAGAAGTCAAGGACATATATGACTAGTGTATTATCCACGGTTATAAGAGAGTTAGGCCCTAAAAGGTTGTTCAGGTTGCCATGGATAATGCCAAGAGTTGTAAAAAGGTGGGAGGAATATTGCAAAGGGAGTATACCAATTTATATGCATCTGCATGTTGTACGCATACTTTAAATCTTGCATTGAAAGATTGGTATAAACAAGTGCTATGGTTCAAAGAGATTGTTTGTGAGGTTTGAGACATCATCAAGTTAGTATGATTGAAGCAATCTTTATGTCTCGTGATGGTTCTACCATGTTGCAATTGCTAGCAACCATGAGATTTGCTATGTTCTTCTACACTTTGCAATCTCTAGTGAAAAATAGGAGTTGTCTTATAGAGACATTTCATTGTCATGCATTTGAACGATGGATGTCAGAATTAACCACTGATAGGGCAACAAAGGAGGAAATGTTGAGAGTTGTGGTGCCATGAGCACTTGTAGAGCAAAGGTATGAGCAAAGGATAAGCTGCCACATGGCATGGAGGAGATATCCCACATGTGAGCAAGCAAAATGGATGTAAGTACCCTCACCTATAAAAGGGAGGTTCATTTGAAGGAATATCAATCAAGCACTTTGCACTATCTCAAGATTCTCTTTATGAGTCCAAGTTAATCTATCTTGGAACCTAATTGACTTGAGATACATGTCATGAGCACTCTCTTCATTATGCTTGCACTTAGGTTGCATCCTCCGTAGATTAGTGTTGTATTAGGATGTTGTCTTAGTGACTAGGAGAATAGGATCCTCACTTTGTCATGGTATCAGAGCTTAGGTCTAATTCTCCTAGATTAGTTGTAGATTGAGTTGAGTGTTCTCTTTTAGTGTTCATTCTTTCATTCTCCCGTTGAAAGAATTCTGTCCATGAGAGTTGAAGATTTCCATTCATTGCTATGAGATATTTCCGTCATTCCTGATGAGAGAGAGATTGAGTTCTCTGTGAGAGAAAGAGATAATGATCATTCCTCATGATCTACTGCTACACAACCATAGCCATAACCTCTAGCACCTACAACGACTAAACGAATGCCCAAAGCCTCATATGCCTTGCAACAAACGCTTCTGCCAGCAGCGCGGCCTCTCTCTATCTGCCTTCTACACAGTGTTGGTCGACCAACGACCTCCACCGATGAAACTTCTGCATCGACCTCCAAAAACTCCCTGTAGCCAGTCGCCAACGCACTACCTACAACCACGACCCTGCAACACTCACGGCCGAGCTGCTCCAACAGCGCCCAAGCGCTCCTACATCCCTCAACAAAGCCAATCTAAGGCTCCTGCAGCTCTCTGCGCCATCTCCGATGACCGGTCAGCAACAGCCCGAACAGAGAACACCCAAGGCTCCATCGACGCTGCTTCCTCAGGCTCCCTCATGCATCGCAGCTTGACGAATCTACCTAGCAGCCAGCCTACGACCCCGCATCTCGCAGCTCCTAAGAGTCTACGTCGCCGTCGTCGCAGAAGCTTCAGAGATCTCTTTCTTCTCTTTCTCCAAGGTTTCATTGATTGACACGTGTCAAGATAGGACTTAACTGTGGTTACCTTAATGATCACCATAGTTAGGTTTAGTTGCATGGACCATGGTTAAGTTAATCTAGACTTGGGTTAACTAACTTGGGTTAGAAGGTTGCCACATGGCACAGGGCCACCTAAGCACACAGCCCCTTTCTAAGCACAGTCCTGAATGCAGCATGTGAATGCCTGAGCCACATCATCAAGGCCCCCTCTTCTTCACAAAAGCTTCAACAAGCCATAACTTGCAATCCAGGAAGAATCTGCACATGCTCCAAAAAGGAAAAGTGATCGTCTTTTCGAGCTCTACGCGCCTGTCATGTTAGAATCATTGTATGCAATTAGACACTGCCAGATTTGAAAGTATCATCAAACTGGTAAGACCTTTGCAATGGCAATCCGCACTCCAACTGTTGAGAAGTTTACCGGGGATGGATTTCACACATGGTCTACACAAATGAGATATCTTCTGATGCACCAAAAGCTTTGGAAGATTGTAAAAGAAGACATACCCACTGCACAAAATGATGCTTGGAAGGAAAAAGATGAAGCAGCACTATCACTCATTGGATTGCACTTGGGTCCAAACATAATTCATCATATAGACTCTAAGGATCATGCCAAGGATGCATGGGATGAGTTGAACACAGTGTTTGGTGCAAAAGCCAAAAACCAAGAAATTCATCTTAAGATTGAATTCTATGGTATGCACATGGCTTCAATGAATCCATGGCACAATTTGTCAACAAAATCAAAAGCATTATGACTCAACTAGAGGGCATAAATGCAAAAGTAGGAGAGAAAGATGCACTTGCAATTCTCCTTAAAAGCATGCCTGCAGAGTATAGTGCATTGACAACCACTTTGAAGAATTTTCCAGATCCAAAGTTTGAAGAATGTGTATCCTCTCTTCTCGAAAAAGAAAGAGAGTTAAAGGCATCGCCATCGACATCGACATCGACATCAACATACAACAGCTATAATGAAGAACAAGCACTATTCAGTAAAACATCAGTGAAATGCTACCATTGCGGAAGGATGGGTCACTATCAAAGTGACTACAGATTGAAGAACAAACCAAAGTGTCACCATTGCAAGAAGCTCGGACACAAGGAAGAAGATTACAGATTGAAGAATCAACAAGTCAACTACGCGGAGTCATCATCAAGCCATGAGCCAAAAGGTGACATCAATGGAATGTATTGAAAAGCAAAAACCTTGCCAACCTTGCCTATGTTTTGTAATCAAACCTGACCACCTGAGAGTAGCTATGACAGCACCCAGGGGAGGTATTGACATGTAGAAGCCACACTTGACCACCTTAAGTAGCATGCATGCACTAAGGGGAGGTGATGGAATGTAACTCACATCTGACCACCTTGCAGTAGCCAAAGGATTATGGCACCAAGGGGAGGTGTTGAGAGTTGTGGTGCCATGAGCACTTGTAGAGCAAAGGTATGAGCAAAGGATAAGCTGCCACATGGCATGGAGGAGATATCCCACATGTGAGCAAGCAAAATGGATGTAAGTACCCTCACCTATAAAAGGGAGGTTCATTTGAAGGAATATCAATCAAGCACTTTGCACTATCTCAAGATTCTCTTTATGAGTCCAAGTTAATCTATCTTGGAACCTAATTGACTTGAGATACATGTCATGAGCACTCTCTTCATTATGCTTGCACTTAGGTTGCATCCTCCGTAGATTAGTGTTGTATTAGGATGTTGTCTTAGTGACTAGGAGAATAGGATCCTCACTTTGTCAGGAAATGCATGACCTGAAAGAAACATTTGGATCCCCTGCATTATGGAAACAGTTTGAGGATGCCGCTAATGCTATGAAACCTACTTTTATATGTGCTTAGGGCATTGGACTCAAGTCTCCAACAATCAAAAAAGCATGGATGCTCTTTTGGAGTATTGATCATGCTCTTATTGTGAGGAATCCCCCTGCTTGCCTGGGCCAAGAGAATGAGAGAAGACCATTTAATGCTACAAAATGCAAGGAATTGTGGCAATTGTTTAGGCCATGATGGGAGCAAGCTCATAATCCATTGCATAGTGTTGGGTAACTTTTAGACCCTGAGTGGTGGAATATGAAGCCCAAAGAGATCCCAATTGTTATGCAAGACTTTCATAAGGTAGTGCGACAATATTACCCCCACATCCATGAGTTTGCAAAGTGTTGTAACGAGTTAGCCAAGTATCAATGCAAGGAGGGGTTGTTTGCATCGAGTGATGTTCAAGCATTGGCAGAAACTACATCTGCTTGGAAATGGTGGATGATGAATGGTGGCACGTGTGAGATTCTATGCCCGATTGCAATGAGGGTGACATGCTCAAACTTGGGCTCATAATGAAACTAGAGTCATTACAAGTTCATTCATAGTACTTTACGAAATAGACTTCTAGAGGATTGGGTTGAGAAGTCAGTGTACATCTATGCCACTCGTAAAATCCTAGAGACATTAGGAGATGTGGGATATGAGGAGAAAGTTCCAAAATGGACCTACGATATTCTGCCACATGCTATACAACCTGAAGTAGTCCCATCATTGCAGATTCCAGAACCCCAAGAAGAGGAGGAAACTGGGACTAATGGTGCAACATCCGAGGAGGATAGTGATGAGGAGGATGAATTTGATGAAGATGAAGGAACTAATATTCGCCTTCCACATGGGTCTGAAGATGAGGACATTGATGATGAACATGATGAGAATAGTGACTCATGAATTGTAGCAATGATGGCAATAGGGTTTTAAATGTCTCATTGTATTCAGAATGTGTTCTTGTTTTTTGATTGCAGGTTGTAGTTTAGGGTTGGATAAGAATTGTCTTGTTGTGCATTGTAAATATCTTGTGTTTGGGGTTTGGGATTTGTTTCTTTTGTGTCGCCATCGTATAGCCTTCTGGGTGGTAATGCCAATTGTTGTTCTCTTGACCAAGTTCAATTGATCAAGAGCATGGCAACTGGCATACCACTCTATCTCATATGCAATAGAATCTTATGTGACGACGTGCGGAAGAAGCATGTGCAAAGTTTAATTTCTTGTCTTTGGTAACATTTTTATTTAATGACTTTAGAGATAAGTTTTAATTGTGACATTATGCAACTCCTGCTTGAGCTGCATTTTCTTGGCTTGCGTATTTGTGCTATACATTTTTGTCAAAGTATCCCATGCCTCCTTCGACGTGCTTGCATCTTGAATATGCACAATCATAGAATCTGAAATACTGATAGACAGCCAATACATAACTTTTCTGGCTCTCTCATGCCAGCCTTCAAATGCCTACAACTCCTGTTGATTGGGAACATTAGGAATAACTGGTTCTTGTTCAGTTCCAGTAATGAACTCCTAATAGCCTTTTCCCTTAAGGAAATTCATCATTCTAAACTTCCATGCTTGGAAGTTGTTCTTGTCAAGCTTTTCAGTGACTATCTATGAAAGAGCATTAGACGCCATTACAAAACACTGCAAAAATGTTCTATCATTGCAAAAAACACAACTTCTGCCTCACAAGGGCAAATCTGCAAAACTGACGAAAGTGGTATATGACCACATAGTCACTTCCTAGTGACGATTTTGCATCAACAAGAAATAAGAATGATTCTATCACTCCCAATATCTTTGCGCATAGGCATACGATGCAATTTTTGCAGCAACTTTTCACCGACCTGCGGAATAGTGGTCACACAGCAAAAACAGGGCACTTTTCTAAGTGCATGTGGAAAACTTCTGCCACCAAAACGGGCCCCGAAATGGCCTCGAATCAAAAAAATTATGTCACACAGGGCGTTGCCCTTTCTTGTAGCATATACTGCCCTCTTGCCACACCACGAAGGGCGTCCTAATCTGAGACAGTGCACTCTTGCACTTTCTCGCTGTGCTACCTACAGAGATTTGCTCCCAAACTCGAAAAAGGAAAGCAACACTGATCCTCTTACCAAGACATCATGAGCTTGGTTTGCTTTCTTGAGCTCCTTACCACAAATCGAGCTCTAATACCATGTGAAGAGAGTGGGAGAGAAGTAAGAGTCTCACTTGCAGCTTTCTCACATACACAATGGGGGAATACACACAAAGGTGGAGGCTGAAAACAGTTTTCCTCTTCTTAGTTGTGAAAGCAAAAAGAACTCTCTCTAAGTACAAAAGGAATAGGTGAACCCTATATGTGGGTCTCAAACCAAACTCAGCTAACCTAGGTGGCATACTAACTGAGCCACTAACTAGAGTACATAAAGATAGCTATCATCCAGCTATTATTCATGGGTGGTGTACCAACTGCATCTACAGCTAACAAGTCGATGACATAAATGCACAACGGTCACCCTGGCATATCATGAGTGGAGCTCGATATCTCAACAATGAGCTCTAGTGTGTTCTAGAGGCATGGTCAGGAAGAAAGTGACACAAGCTAGCAATATTATGAGCACTAGTGTGTTGTAGAGGCATAGTCAAGAACAAAGTGACCAAAGTGACCAAAGCTGGCAATATTGTGAGCTCTAGTGTGGTCTAGAGGCATGATCAAGAAGAAAGTGATAGAAGTTGACAATATTGTGAGCTCTAGAACATGAAAAATGCACTGAATGACTTGAACTTATAGTTTGACTAACTAGATAGTAATGGAAGGTTTTGCCAAGGGTCCACATAAGCTTCCCAAGAGGAAGGATGTATTTCTTAGACTATGTACCTTCCTTGCCTATCTTCTTTACAAGATCCTATTTTAACATAGGAGTGGAAAGTAGTGGAATCTATGATATAATTGGCAATGGATTGTCTATAAGTTATGTGCAGGAATAGTAGGCAAGAATCTAGAGAGATGATGAAAGAAATGTACAGTCCTTCAACTTTACTTAAAATGGTGAAATAGTAGGCAAGAATCTAGAGAAATGCATGAAAATGTCCATTTTATCCCTCGTGCAATATCAAACAATGTGTTTGACTAGTACAAACTATCCATAAATTGTAGATTGGGCATTTTGGAATTTGCATAGGTTTTCTTCATGACTTGGAGGACATTAAAGATTAAATTTCTTTTGATGGTTTTATTGTGTGGTTTCGTGTCCAAAGTTTTCATGTAATGTGTCTAAAGTTTTGATGCCTAAAGTTTTCATGTCTAAAGTTTACAGTTTATACCTATTTTCCTTGCTTGCATCATTAAAGGAGACAATGCCATGATGGTAAGCATCCTATGTATTGATTTATATTTTATGGTCTTTTAATATAATGTGCTTTGTTAGGTATGCTAATGTAATGGTTGTTGAAATGATGCAGGAGGCATTTGAGATCACTCATTGGTGCACTATATTAGTTGAGCAGGAGGATATGTTGTGGTCTTCCACATCCAATTTTTAGAATGGCCTACTTAAGTACTGAAGTGCATCAAAGTATTGATAGCTTGATCATTATGGTCCACATCACATGGCTTCCCCTATTGCATTGTATCCCATTGGCAATGGTGTAAAAAACTTTGAGCTTGGCTACCTTGAGAGGAGAGCCTTAATGGTATTAGTATTAGGATCTTACTTGGGGATTTCAAAAGCATCTTTTTTCTATGTATTAGAGGTAGCAAAGAGGAGGTACAAGCTATGAAGAGTCTTTGTATTTGAATGGAGAGATTATAATATAAAAATGTACATTTTATCACATTCTCTTCCTTACAAGATACCATGTCATAAGCAATAATTTTGATTCAGTCATGGTTGAAATTTTAATGTGTTGTTAATTCAATACAAGGTAATATCACTTTGAATTATAGAGTATTGAATACACCACCTCCAAGTTTGTGACAAAATATGAAGAGGGGAGAGGAGAAGAGTGGAGATGAGGAGAGAGGGCATAGCTAGAGAGCACACCACAAATGACTAACTGTACACTAGATTTAGTTGAAAAAATAGAATATATACAAACCCTTTTAGGGTTAGGGTTAGGGGATCTAACCCTTTCCTTTATAGCACTCTATAAGGTTAGTGCTATGCACATATGATCACGTGATGGTGCTATGCACACATGATCACATGATGTTGAGCGTGAACTCTCAACACCTTCCCTCAAGATCAACATCATGAAGTAGGCCTTCCCTCAAGATGATGATTCTAGGGAATCGAAGAAGGACTGAGCATTACATTCCATCACACCCCTTTAATGGGAATGTCCTTCCTCTGCGTCAAACTAAGAGCTAGTCAGTGTTTCTCGAACAGCTCTTTACCGAGTGGTTTGGTAAAGATGTCTGCAACATTTTCTTTGCTATCACAATGCTGCAGTGTGAGGTCACCAAGTAACACTCTTTCTCTAATGAAGTGCTCTCTGACATCAATGTGCTTTGTCCTGGAGTGATATACTGGACTTTGGCCAATGCTTGAGCTGATTGATTATCACAGTATATTGTTGTTGGCTTTGACTCATCAAAGTAATCTGTTTCTGACAATAGTCTTCTGAGCCATGTAGCCTCACATGCACCTGTAGTGAGTGCCCTATATTCTACTTCAGTTGAAGACAAAGAAACAGTTGGTTGTTTGTTTGACAACCATGATATAGCACCTTGACCAAGGAAAAATGCATATCCCTGTGTTGATCTCCTAGTCTCATGATCTCCGGCATAGTCACTGTCACAGTATCCATGCAACCGTGGATGACTTCCTCTATATTCTATCCCAAACTGTCTTGTACCTCTGATGTATCTCAAGACTCTTTTGGCTGCATTCCAGTGAGACTGTTTTGGATTTGCCATAAATTGTGCTAGTGAGCTTACTGCATAAGAAATATCTAGCCGTGTGATTGTTAGATATATAAGAGATCTGATGAGTTGCTTGTAGTATCTATCATTGACTGTAGGCTTTTCTGAATCTTTAGTAAGT
This sequence comes from Dipteris shenzhenensis, assembly GCF_047967505.1. NCBI lineage: Eukaryota > Viridiplantae > Streptophyta > Polypodiopsida > Gleicheniales > Dipteridaceae > Dipteris > Dipteris shenzhenensis. The sequence goes on along the minus strand of NC_141602.1, from coordinate 40,263,950 downwards.
TTCAAACTCTGTTCCATGGGAGCGGCTACAATCTTGCAATCTGCCATATGAAACTTCTTCACGAGACTGTCAACATACTTGAGCTGACTCATGAATGTGCTATCTGAATCTCTCCAGAACTCAATTCCAAGACAATAGTGCAAAAGTCCAAGATCTTTCATGTCGAACTCTGCAGATAAGTCTTATTTTAGTTTTCTGATGAAGCTATCCTTGCTGCCTATCACAATCAGATCATCTACATACAAAAGTGCAATAGTAATGTCTTCCCCTTGAACTTTGTAGTAGAGAGTATGATTTGGATTGGATTTCATGTATCCCAAATCAGCAAAATACTTGTCAATTCTGCGGTACCAACTTCTGGGTGCTTGCTTTAAGTTATAGAGACTTTTCTTGAGATGGCAAACCTTATTCTCCTTTCATGGTTCAACATAACGTGCTGGTTGTTGCATGTAGACTTCCTCGTCTAGATAACCATTGAGAAATGTATTCTTGACATCGAGCTGATACACATTCCAATTACTGAGTGTCGCTAGTGATATCAAGAACCATATGGAATCCATCTTTGCTACTGGAGCATAAGTCTCATCATAGTCTTGACCATATTGTTGTGCAAATCCTTTTGCAACTAATCTGGCTTTGTATCTCTGAATACTGCCATCTAGATTGTACTTCACTTTGTATACCCATTTGTTTGCTATGGCCTTCTTTCCTAGTCGAAGGTCACATAATTCCCAAGTATTGTTTTTATACAAAGCATCCATTTCTTCATTCATAGCAGTTTGCCATTCTGGCTTGTCTACTGAGTCTTCGAAGTACACTGGCTCTTTTGTAGCCATGATGGTAGTCATAAGAGCATAGTTGGTGGTTTCCACCTGAATTGCTTTGCCTTTCTGAGCATATGTCAATCTGGCTGGTGGTCTGCTTTCCCTAGTAGACCGTCTGAGCTTCTGTGGCTCTGCTGGCAATTCTTGATTTTTTTCATCAATCTATTCTGTAGATGACTGTGAAGTTAATGCTTCTATCTCCTGTGTAGGTGAGGTTTTCCATTCTGATTCCTCATCAAAGATTACATCTCTAGAGATAATGACTTTGCGGTTGATGGGATCATACAATTTGTATGCTTTGCTTTCTTCACTGTAGCCAACCATGATACATTTGCATGACTTTGCATCCAATTTTCTGTGATGATCATCATGTATGTGGGCATATGCTATGCAACCAAATATGTGGAGATGCCCAATGTGTGGCTTGTGTCCATGAATGCTTCATAAGGAGTCATACCTTATATCGGTTCGATAGGAAGCCGATTAAGCAAATAGTTTGCTATAGCTATTGCTTCTGCCCAATACTGATTTGGAAGATGCATTTCACTAAGCATTGCTCTAGCACTGTCTGCTAAAGTCCCATTCTTCCTTTCAGCTCTTGCATTTTGCTGAGGATCTGCACATGTGAATTGTCCTTCGAATGCCGTGATTTCTGCAAAAGTTCATGAATGCTGAAGACATGTATTCACCTCCTATGTCTGATCTCATGACCTTGATCTTTCTGCCTGTTTGGTTTTCTACCATGGCTTTGAATTCTTGAAATTTGGAAAACACTTCAGATTTGTCTTTCAAAAAGTAGACCCAACAATATCTACTGTAGTCATCGATGAAGTTCAAGTAGTAAAGTGAACCATTGATGCTGCGGGTCTGGGCATAACCCCATACATCTATATGAATCAAATCAAGAATACCTCGTGTACGAGAGGTACTTCTGACAAAGTTGGTTTGCTTTTGTTTGCCGAAACAGCATGCTTCACAAACTTTTCTAAGAAACTGTAGCTTCGGAATCCCAATTGCCATATTCTGATTCCTTAGATCTAACAAGTCCTTGAAATTGACATGACCATATCTCTTGTGCCATTTTGCAGATAGTGGCATCTGTTGCATTTGAGCTGACATGGCATGCTTATCTGATACTATAGCTAGCATTTTGTATAAGCGTCCTTCCTTGACACCTTTTGCTACTAGCTGACATCTTCTGGATTTGTCTCTGATAGTGCATTCATCACCGTCGAAGAAGAATTTGTAGTTGTGTTCCATCATTTGACCTACTGACAAAAGGTTCTTGCTGAGCTTTGGAACATAGAGCACATCTTTGACTAATCCTTTTGTACCAGTGAAATTGTTCATAGGGATAACACTTGTCCCTTGAACTGGATTCGGTGTATTGTCTGTAGATGACATTCTTCAGTCCTTCTAATGGTTTCATTTCTGTGAACCATTCTTGATGATTTGTCATATGAGATGATGCACCGCTGTCAATGTACCAAGGATCCTGTTCCACTTGGTCGACTTGATAGCTGAAATTGCCTTTGGGAATGAAATCAGTGTCTAGGTGCATTGTATCAGAATGGTGCAATTCCTCGCTTGCAAGAAACATATTTCCATGTTCATTTGCAAAATGACTGTGACTAGAATGTCCACCACGATGATTTCCTCTTCCTCGGGAATTCCCTCGATTACTGGTGGATTGACCGCCTTGGTCGTATTGCTTCTTGCGGCAATCTCTTTCATAGTGTCCAAACTTGTGACAGTAGTTGCACTGAATGTTTGACACATTGGTGGATGCATTCCCTCGTCCTTGGAATCTTCCTCGATTGGAATTATTTCCTCTTTGTTGATTTTGATGTTGTTGAAGATGTTGCTGATTCTGATGGCGATTTTCACTTTGATTTTGTTGCTGATGACCACTTTTTTGGTATGATCTACCTCTGTTTCTGCCTTTGCCTCTGCTTCTATCTGAAGCTGTGAATGCCTGATCATTAGAATGACCTTTACATGCTTGAATGGCTTGAGTCCTAAGTTCTTCACCAAGTAGGGCTGATTGAAGTTCTCCCAGTGTTGGAATTTGCCGTTGGATAGCAATACTCTGGACTAGATTCTCATATCCCTCTCCTAGTCCATTCAGAATGAGTTGAACCATTTCTGCGGGGTTCACAGTCTCTCCTGCTACTGCAAGTTGATTGTTGTAGTCTTTAATGCGGAGTACATAAGCATGACCAGTTTCACTACTGTTGTGAAAACTCTGGTTCATCTGGTTTCTCAAGGTGAGAATCCTGGATGTGTTCTTGGACTCGTAGAGAGCGGCGAACATATCCCATGCTTCTTTTGATGTCTTGATTGTGTTGAGCTATCCTAGCATGACATCTTGCACATTCTACTTGATCAGGTGATAGGCATACTTGTCTTTCTTATCCCATTGTGCTTGAGCTCGGGCAATGGTAGGATCTACTACTGGTGCGGAAACTGTTTGTGTAGATGTAGATCCCGATGTAGATTCCGTTGCTGGTGTTGTGACAACAGATGGAGTAGAGCTACTAGTGGCTGGATCGGCCAATGGTCTAGGTGTAGACCCATCCACATACTCCCATTTGTCCTGAAGCACAAGAACGGTCTCCATTTGGTATTTCCATGTACCGTAATTGGAGTTGTCTAACTTAGCAGATGCCTCTAGATTAAGGTTGCTAGTCGACATGGTGCAAGAAATGTACTCAAAAAGTGTCATGAAGATCTCTGTATGAATCAACTACAAATACATTGAAGATGCCAAGTGAAATCTCTGAACCGTTGGTGAAGATAGAACTGCAGTATATAAAATCTGATCTATATTACAAGGCTTGTGGCAATGATGCCGGGAATAGCCAAGAGGCTTTACAAGGCTGAAAATGATGTGCACGATGCCATGAGATAGCCAAATAGGCTTTACAATGGTGGCATGTGTGTGTGAAATCAAGTGCTATCTGCCCACTGAATCAATCTGCAATGCCTCTGAACTTTGAAGTCTGCTCACTGAACTGATGAACGTAAGGTTTCAGGTAATGTAATGATGTGAAACCATATGTGAGCATATGGACTGACTCCGAGTAGGTACTAGTCGGGAATTTCGAGCATGGCTTAGATTGGCAACTTGGGGAAATTCAAAGCGTCCCCTCTATGGCAATCTAGTCTACTCTGATCTAGATCTAAACCAACCGTCGATCGATGAAAGAATAGTAAATAATTCCTTTTCTTTTGTTCTTTTTAAGTGCTGGGTCAGATGCGTCGATGTAGAGGCAAATGTGCGTGAAGGAAGTGGTTTTGTCGGTGAGGCTCAAATGTGAGTGTAACTTGCACCGAAATGTGTGCGTGATGTGACGAGCATGTAGAGCACAAAAAAACGAGCGACTTTCCTTTTTGGAGCATCCTCAAATTCTTCCTGGATCAAGAGATATGACTTGATCTAGGTGGAGGGGCAAAAGGAGTGCAAATGGTGCTCAATGGTGATGTGTCACTATGAGTCACATGTAGTGATGATGTGGCATTGTGCCTAGCAAGAGGTGTGCTTGTGAAGCCCTGTGCTGAGGTGGCAGGAGTGGTCACATGAAGTGACTGTGAAGCACTGTGTGTGCTTGTAGAGGGTTAGCTGAGGTGGCACTAGCTGAGGTAGCACTGATGATGTGGCAGTGGTGACGTGTCAGTTGACATGGTCTGGTGAGCTGGCAGGGGTGATGTGGCCAGATGACATGGCTTGATGATGTGGCATTGATGACATGGTAGGATGACATGGCAGTTGGAGAGAAGGGTGCCATGTGGCAAAGATCTAACCAATCCGAGTTAATTGGGATTTATCTAACTTAACCACAGTTACCGAACCAGAGTTAGAGGACCCAACCTTATCTGGTTCAGCTATCCGGGTTACCTTGATCCAAGGTGGGTGTAGTTTGAAGAGTGCCACGTGGCCTTATCTGCCACTGGTAGGTTCTCTCTCAGACAAGGTGACTTTGGAGGTCGATGGTTGACGATGGCGATGGCGGGATTGTTAAGATGGCGATGGTCGATGGTCGACGACGATGGCGGGATTGCACTTTTGTACGTGAGCTGCTGTAGTCGTGAGGAAGCAAGTTGGAGTTGGCTATTGGAGTGTTGCGTAGGAGCCATTGGTGGGAGAGCTTTGTTTGAAGGAAGGCTCATGGAAGCCGTGAGTTGTTATGAGCCTTTTGTTGTTGCACGGAGCGGCCGTTGAAGATGCTGGGCTTTGGAGCTACATAGTCAGCTTACGGGTGCTTTGGTCATAGATGCTTTAGTGTTGATGGAGAAGTTGCAGGTAGCGTAGGAGCCAGTGAAGAGGCTTGGAAGGAGTCGTGTGTCGATGAAGCTATCGTTGGAGCAGCATATAGGCAGAGTTCATAGAAGACTATGGAGGTTCACTTGCGGGTACCAACTAGGAGATGTTGTAGAAGGCCGTGAGCCTTAGACGTGTTGCTAGAGCCTTGATTGCTGCGTAGTCATTGGCGAGGTTGTAGGTGGGAGCCGTTGTAGTAGTCGGGCTGCTTGTTGTTTGCTTATCTATGCGCTGGATCGTTTTAGAGCTACTAGTCGCTATGTTGTTGGCTGCTCGTTGGAGAGGTTGCGTAGAAGTCTTTTGCAAGTCCGCGCAGGTCGAGGCCTTGGACTATGGTGGCTATCTAAGCCTTAGAGCTACTGGCTAACCGTGAGCCGTAGGTCAAGCTACTGAATGTTTTGTTGTAGAACCACGGGTTGAGGAGCTGCTGTAGATGGCTTATGTGAGAGCCTTTAGAAGAGGCTGTTGATGCAGTTGTCCATCCTTGTTGTGACGCTGGCAACAAGTCGAGCTGTCGGGCACTAAGGCTAGATGGTTGAGAGCCTTAGAGTTGTAGAAGGTCCTGTAGAGAATCTTCGATCGACCACTAATGTAGAGGACATAGAGGAGCAGCTCTCTCTCTCTCCCTATATTCCTCTCAAGCATTACACTCCCTATATTTCTCTCAAAGCATTACTCACAATCTCTCGGAATCACTCATAAGATCTCAATGGAATGAAGAGAAATCCTCACATGGAACCCAAGAAATGAACGGAAATCTCTTAAGCAATGACGAAAATTTTCTCTCAAATGGACGGAATTTTTCTCTCAATGGAAGTGAAGGGAAGGATCTCACAATCACTCAAGAGAACTCTCAATCTCACAATCTCTCTCACATAGAAGGATGGTACCTCAGCGGAAGGCAGAACCATGCTCTGATACTATGACAAAATATGAAGAGGGGAGAGGAGAAGAGTGGAGATGAGGAGAGAGGGCACAGCTAGAGAGCACACCACAAATGACTAACTGTACACTAGATTTAGTTGAAAAAATAGAATATATACAAACCCTTTTAGGGTTAGGGTTAGGGGATCTAACCCTTTCCTTTATAGCACTCTATAAGGTTAGTGCTATGCACATATGATCACGTGATGGTGCTATGCACACATGATCACATGATTTTGAGCATGAAATCTCAACACTTTCCCTCAAGATCAACATCATGAAGTAGGCCTTCCCTCAAGATGAACCTTTTATATGCAAACTTGTCCCTTTTCCTTCATTTGTATCCAAAGTATTTACAAATTTATGACCCCCTCAACGTGTGACTAGTTTTTAAAGGTCTTCTACATTGAATTTGAACATTCAAGGAAAAATAGACGCTATTTTTCTCATCAAATATCATAGAGCTACTCATGCTCTTGATTTTGAACTTAAAAAAATTGCAATCGAAGTTATAGTGCAAAAGTTATAGCTATTTTACTATTCTCTTCATATTCCATGCAATTAAGTTCTATTACTTGTATATATATTTTTGTAAAATTAATTTAGGAAAATATTATGAATATTCCAAGTCAAAACAATACTCTCGACCAAGTTGGGTAATTTTGGTGACCATTTTTGGCAAATAAAGGAGGAATTTGACCATGGCGCAAAAGGCAAAGTTGGTCAGGACATCATGGGGTGTCCAAAAATGCCAAAACCTACCACAACAGGAATTTGGCCATTTGGAGGGGGTCCAAATGGCCAAATTCATGTCGTGGCGGGTTTGGGCATTTTTGGACACGCCATGATGCCCCCTCCAAATGGCCAAATTCGTGCCGTGGTGGGTTTGGGCATTTTTGGACACCCCATAATGTCCTCACCAACTTTGCCTTCTACGCTGTGGTCGAATTCCTCCTACATTTTCCAAAAATGGACATCGAAATGGCCGAAGTTGTCAAACTCCATCATCTTCCCCTTCAAAATCTATATTTCTTCATAGAAAATCATAAAGTGCATCAATCCTTTACAAGGTGATATAGTAGCCAACTTAAAAATTAAAATAAAAGATACATGGACATAGCCAACCTCCATGACCAAGAAAACATAGAAAATGATTTTTTTAGATTCCTCTTCAAAATATATATTTTCTCATGTAATGCATCAAATTATTTCAAGGTGATTTAGTGATATGAAATCAAATATTTCATTGACATAGCCAACCTAAAAGGTGGCTCCAAAGGCAAGATAAACAAAGAAAATGAAAATTTACAAGGTGATGTAGTGGAAGATCAAAGTCTTTTGGATTAAATAAAAAATTACATTGACATAGCCAACCTACAAGGTTCCTCCAAAGTGCAAGAAATTATATAGAAAATATATTGCCTAAGGGTATTACTAGAGTTGTGCTACAAGGCACATAAGTTGTCATATTTACCAACTGTCATTTCCTAAGTTACTTTGTAAATATTTTCTTTTCCATGTTTATCTATGTTGAAGTTGATGCATCTATAAAGACACATGGATTTCAATCAGGTAGATGAACGAATTTGACAATTTGGGCCATTCCAATGTCCATTTTTGGCAAATGTTGAAGGAATTTGACTGCGGCACTAAAGATAAAGTTGCTCGGGACGTCGTGGGGTGCCCAAAAGTGCAAAAACCCACCATGGTGCGAATTTGGCCATTTGAAGGGTGTCAAAATGGCAAAATTCACACCATGGTGGATATTGGCATTTTTGGACACCCCATGATGTCCCAACCAACTTTGCCTTCTTCGCCGCAGTCAAATTCCTCCTACATTTGCCAAAAATTGACATGGAAATGGCAAAGTTGTCAAATTTCTTCATCTACCCCTTCAAAATCTATATTTCTTCATAGAAAATCATGAAATGCATCAATCCTTTATAAGGTGATGGGAAATCTCAAATTTTGGTTTTTTAACACTCCATCTAATCAATGTGGTGCCATGGTCAAATCCCTTCTACATATGAAATTGGAATGGCCAAACTTGGCAAACAACATTTTATTGACTTGTAAGTTACATCAAAATGTGATATAACTTTTGTGTGATATGAAAAAAGATGCAATATTAAAAACAACAGATAATTAAATTAGACATAACAAAAGATTCACCATTTGGCCATAGATACATGAAAAATTCTAGCTTTAAATAGAAGAATATTATTAGAAATAGGTGTTTGTATTTCAAATTGTATTACAAAGAGGCTTCATAGCGTATTTCTCTTCTTCTTCAGCTCTAATACACCAATAATAGGGTCTTTGAATCCTCAACTAAGTCCTTAGAAAGACCGCTATGCTATTTGGAATCTCACATTCAACTCATAAGTTCTTATAATCTCATGTACAACACATTGAAATGGATCACGTAGGCTGCCTTGGGTCAATACTGTGAATTCTCCATAGCTTCTTGTTCCAAATGGATAGATTCTCCATTCCTGCTTGCTACTGCACACATGAGAAAACATTATTTTAGAAATTTAAATTTAAATAGATGTAATGCATCATGTGAATTCTTCTTCTTTAATTAACTTTTGAGCTTCAAGACTTACATTAGCAGCATCACGAGCTGCAGGCATCTCCTTCGCATCGCCATTCCCTTCAAGTCCTACATCACTCCCAAAACAACTTGCTCATGCATTTGTGTCTTTTGATATGAAGAGTCCATATCATCCATGCCCACCCATTCTCATATTATCCTCCATGAAGTTCTTGAAAGAACAACTAAGGGAACCTTAGCAAAAGCAATGCACCACTGTGGATAATCCAAAGTAAAAAATTAAATTGAAACACTATGAAATTAACATTTTAGCTCATATTCTCCTCTTTAGAGCACCTCCTAAGGTTCAAGATGCTTCTTTTCTTGAAAAAAAAAATCATGGATCACATATTGATACTACAACTGTACAGTCACATGGTAACATGGGAGATCTCCTCAAATGGTGCCCTTAATGGTTGCAGAGTTTACAGAGACTGTGATAGGCCATCATAGAAGGTAGGTGATGTGTGAAGAGGGATGAGAAGGACCATGATGTGGGGGTTAAAGGTCACTGTGCCTTTACCCCGGTTATGTACAATACTCAAACACATATATAAATGAATGTAAAAGAAGATTAGGGTGTTCTGCACCCACCAAAACTTGTGTGGCTCTCTGTTTCTCTCTCTCCCTCTTCCGTTCTTGCTTCCATTGAGAGCACTCTCAACTGGTATTAGAGCCTGAGTGATCTAGCTGAGCGTGCGTGAATGCTTGAAGGAGCAGCAGCTCTATGGGAGGAAGGAGAAGCTCTGTGGGTGACTTTACTTGCATCCGAGTGTGCAGAGAACTTGGAGGAACCTTTGGAAAAGTCACTTTGGCTTTGCGAAGTGGTTTTGAGAGCCTGTTAAGTGGTTTCAAAGAAAAAGTCGTTTTTTGAGCTTTTCCCTGTTCCATTTGATGACAGAGACTCCGTATTGACTTGTAGAGGAAACTATTGCTTGCTTTTAGTGTCCAATTCACTTCAGGAGCTTGGAAACACCTTCATTGTTGAATCTGGGGTCATTTCATTGGATTTCTGACTCACTGTGTCAGTTCCTACGTTTTTCTGCCCGGGTGTTGGAACTCAAGTTTGGAGCAACCATTTGTAGATCTGTCAGTTTCGGTGGACTCAGGAGGTCCTAAAACTTCTATGTTGCTCATCATTCGCACTCCGGTGGAGTTTACAAACATCTCTGTTTCAAAAAACGTTTTTCAGCCCATGTGTTGGACCCAGTGATTGAGACCACGGTTTCCAAAACTGTCTGTCCCATTGCGTTCCGAACGCCCAAAAACCCCTACCTATTAGTTCTTGTGCGATTCGGTGGAGGATTTTCAGAGTTATAGATCTCCGTGTATTCGATTTCGTCTCTCTGTTATGCAGTTTTCATTGTAAGGTTTTGAAACCTTAGATTTATGCCACATGGCAGTGGATAAGTGTTGACTCCCATTTCTCACTCATCGGTTGGGATTTTGGAGTTCCAGCAGAAGAGAGATATTTGTAGATTTTCTTGCTGAGTCCGATTATGCAATGGCGCCCATGTTTGAGGCATCTCAGGTTCTATTTTCAGTAGCGGTCATTACCGTGGGACCATGATTTCTTGAGCATACCTTATGCAGATCACTATGGTTGCAATTTGAGGAGTGTGCGCTCATTTGTGGTGTGCATTTGGTTGCAGTGGATGATTTATAGGACATTTGGATGCATTGCAGTCCTTATTGGATGCACTGATAGGCCCAAATTACCTTGTGGGATGCTATTTTTATGGATGCTTTGCACATGGATGCTATTTTATGCTGAGGGATAGCTTTGACACATTGCAGGTGATGCACTGATAGTGCTATGCTCTCTTGGATGAGATATTATTAATGCATATGCCAGTGGACGGTGTTTATGCTTGAGTCATTTGGCACTTATTGGCATTTTGGATTGCCATTACAGTTGGCATTTTCTTTTGGGCCAGATTTGCTCATATGGATGCATAGTATATGCACATGAGTCAGATGCTTTGAGACATGAGTTTCGGTGATATTTCACTCTATTGTGGCATACACATTTGGGTGCACCTGGTACATTGTGTGATTCTCTCTTGTATGCACTAGCATTTGGGATTTTGTTTTATTTGCATTATGGCATCCTCTTCCATGTCTGAAAAGGAGTTTTTCAACATTAAAAAGTTTGATGGGACAAACTTTTCTTTGTGGAAAGAACAAATAAGGGATGTGCTTATTCAAAAGAAGCAGATTAAACCCTTGGCAGGGATTGAAGCTAGGCCTGCAAATATGTTTGAGGATGATTGGAATGAGTTGGATGCATTAGCAAAGTCTACTATTAGGCTTCATCTTGCAGAGTCAGTTTATTTCACAGTAGTAAATGAGCAGACTACAGAAGATTTGTGGAAGAAACTATGTGCCACTTATGAAAAGGAAACTGCCTCTAATAAAGTTTACCTCATGAAGAGGTTGTTTGAGCTGCAGATGAAGGAAGGGGTCTCCATTGCTTCTCACTTGAATGAATTCAATATTATTTTCAGCTAGCTTCAGGCTCAGAAGATGAATTTTGATGCAGAGACTAAGGCAATATTTCTCTTATGTTCATTGCCATCCTCATGGGATACCTTCCGTATAGCTATCAATAACTCTACACCTGCTGGAGTATTGAAATTTGATGATGTTGTGGGTAGCTTGTTGGCCGAGGAGATTAGACGGAAGTCTATGGATGGAAACAAGCAGGATGTAGCCTTAAATGTGGAAAGGGGCAGATCATAGTTTAGGGGGAAGTCCCAAGAAAGAGGGAAGTATCATAGCAAATCCAAGGCACGAAACATTGAGTGTTACCACTGTGGCAAGAAAGGCCATATGAAAAAGGATTGCTACAAGCTGAAAAGAGAGCAAAAGAATAAGAAAAAGAATGCAAATTGGGGTGCAAATCAAAAGGAAGAGAGCCCAAGGGAGGACAAAGGAAAAGTGAAGATCGAGGAGATCAATGTAGTCACACATGATAGTGACAATGATGTTCTCTTCATGTCTAGTTTATCTATAGATTTGCTTACCACTTCAGATGATGCATATTCCTAGGATTGGATTTTGGATTCTGGTGCTTCATTCCATGTTACTCCCCGTAGGGAATGGTTCTCCACTTATGACAGTGGAAAGATAGGTTGTGTGCATCTTGGAAATGACTATGCATGTGACATAGTGGGAGTAGGTGACATAAAGTTTTCTTTTGCAAATGGGTCTGCATTTATTTTGAAACATGTGAGACATGTGCCTAAGTTGACCAAGAGTCTTATTTCAGTGGGTCAGCTAGATGATGCTAGTTTTCACACCACTTTTGGCTTTCAGAGTTGGAAAATTCAGACGGGCTCTATGCTTTTGGCTAGGGGTGCCAAGTGTGGGACTTTGTATCCCTTACATGTATCAGGGGTATTTGATCATGTTGTTGCAATAACCGAGCAGCCAAGCACTTCTTTGTAGCATTGTAGGTTGGGGCACATGAGCCAGAATGGAATGAAACTCTTATGCCGTTTGGGTTATGTACCGCATTTGAGTTTCTCTGATTTTGAATTTTGTGAGCACTGTCTCTATGGGACGCAGACTAAATCAGCCCATAAAAGAAGGGGAAAGAGAGAGTTTGAAAAGCTTGATTTGGTGCATTCAGATGTATGTGGTCCCATGCCTACACGGTCATTAGGCGGGGCTGAATACTATGTGACATTCATTGATGATGCAACTAGGAAAGTGTGGGCTTTTGCTAAAGCTCGGAAGAGTGATGTGTTCCAGGTATTTCAGAAATGTCTGGCCTTGGTTGAGAATCAGTCAGGTAGAACGCTTAAATGCCTACAGACTAATAATGGTGGAGAGTATCTCTCTCATGACTTTCAGCATTTTTGTGATACACGTGGGATTAAGAGGGAGCTCACATCCCCTCGTACTCCAGAGCAAAATCCAATTGCAGAAAAGATGAACCATACCATTCAAGAAAGGTTGCAATGCATGCTTTCCAATGCAGGTCTTTCTGGTGGTTTTTGGGCTGAGGCAATGAAGATTGTAGTGCATGTGATCAATAGATCACCTAGTAAGAGTTTGGATGGTGGTATTCCTGAAGAGGCATGGAGTGGCAAGAAGCCCTCTTACTCTCATTTGCATATATTTGGGTGTGAGGCATATGCACATGTGCCAAAAGAGCTTCAAAAGAAGCTAGATCCTAAGTCTAGGAAATGCATCTTTCTAGGTTATGGTGAAAGTGGAGAGATGGGCTATCGTATTTGGGATCTAGAAGAAAAGAAGATCATACGCAGCCATGATGTAGTCTTCAATGAGAAGAAGATGCATAAGGCACCCATGAGGGATGTGGAAATAAGGAGAATCACTTTCCAGGATGTGAATGCACCCACATATGTTGATAGACAGCAAGCTGTCCATGCACCAAATGTGCAAGAAATGGTACCACCAAATACTCCCACAGGTATACAATCAAGGGTAGATGATGGATCATCTATTGGTGGCAATGATGAGCCAAATGTGGCTGATATGCAGGTGGGACAGCAAGCTGAAATGCCCTTGAGAAGATCATGTAGAGTATCTAGACTGCCTGATAGGTTTGTTCCAGGGGTAGACTATGTGATGCTTACTAATTGTGGGGAGCCTTCTTGCTACAGAGAGGCTATGATGCATGAGGATCAACGCAAGTGGGAGTATGCTATGCAATCAGAGATGAGTTCACTTATGAAGAATAAGACTTGGGACTTGGTTTCATTGCCACATGGAAAGAAAGCATTGCCATGTAAATGGGTCTACAAAATGAAGGTCACAGGTGATGATATGCCTAGGTACAAGGCTTGTTTGGTCACGAAAGGGTTCAAGCAAGAGAAGGGTGTGGACTTTGATGAGATATTCTCTCTGGTTGTGAAGATGACCACACTTAGATGCATGCTTGGACTAGTGGCATCAAAGGATATGAAGCTTATGCAGATGGATGTCAAGACAGCTTTCTTGCATGGGAATTTGCATGAGGAAATTTACATGGTGCAGCTGGAAGGCTTTGAAGAAAAGGGCAAAGAGCATTTAGTTTGCAAGCTAAAGAAGAGTCTCTATGGTCTTAAGCAAGCACCTAGAGAATGGTATCAGAATTTTGATGCTTTCATTCGGTCCCAGGGTTTTAGAAGGAGTGAAATTTATCACTGCCTCTACACTAAAAGGGCTAAGGATAATAGCCTGATAATCTTGGCACTATATGTGGATGATATGCTATTGGCTAGCAAAAATACTTATGAGCTAGATGCATTAAAGGCCAAGTTGCATGAGGCCTCTGATATGAAGGATTTGGGATTCGCAGGTCATATTCTTGGTATGCGCATCACGCGTGATTGGAGTACGAAACTCCTTTGGCTTTCATAAAAAGAGTATGTTACAAAAGTATTGCAGCGTTTCAATATGGAGGGGGGGAAGGCAGTGAGTACTCCATTGCCTCCATATGTGAAATTGAGTCATATAGATAGTCCCAAATCAGATGAGGAAAGGGCCATGATGGCCAAGGTTCCTTATGCATCAATAGTTGGGAGTCTTATATATGCTATGATAGCTACTAGACCAGACATTGCATTTGCAGTGGGAGTTGTTAGCCGGTATATGGCTTATCCAGGAAAGAGGCATTGGGAGGCAGTTAAGTGCATCATGAGGTACATGAAGGGTACCAAGGAGATGTGCATCTGCTTTGGTAGAGGAGACATGCGTGTACTTGGGTACACAGATTCAGACTATGTAGGGCATGTGGATAGTAGGAGATCCACTTCTGGTTATGTGTTGATCTTTGCAGGTGGTGTAGTGTCGTGGATGTCTCGTGCATAGAAGTGTGTTGCTTTGTCTACCATAGAGGCTGAGTATGTTGCAGCCACAGAGGGTTGCAAGGAGGCTATATGGCTTAATCGGCTAGTGGGAGATTTGGGGATTCATACAGGTGTACCGACATTGCATAGTGATTCCATGAGTGCTATTCAGCTAGCACAGAATCTGGTCTTTCATGCAAACACCAAACACATTGAGGTCAAGTACCATTTCATCAGGGAGGTACTTGAGGACAAGCGCATAAAGCTTGTCAAGGTTCATACAGATGATAACCCTACAGATATGCTGACGAAGAGTCTACCTAGTCTACGGTTTGAGTATTGTCGTGTATTGATGGGCATTGGATAGTATGCTCACTGGTTGTTCTCCCTTAAAGGCACATTGCCCTTTAAGTGGGAGGTTGTGGGGGTTAAAGGTCACTGTGCGTTTACCCCGGTTATGTACAAAACTCAAACACATATATAAATGAATGTAAAAGAAGATTAGGGTGTTCTGCACCCACCAAAACTTTTGTGGCTCTCTGTTTCTCCCTCTCCCTCTTTCGTTCTTGCTTCCATTGAGAGCACTCTTACATGAGTGATTACGAGGGAGGAGAAGCAAGGAGAGGACTAGGTATGAGGATGAGGGTAGACGAATATGCATGAGTAGGATGAGTAGAAGCAGCAGGAGCAAGCGTGAGCGTGAGGCAAGAGGAGCTTGCATAAGTAGGAAGACGGAGGAGTAGGCATGAGCATGAGGGAAGAGGAGAATGGATGAGCATGAGGGAGGAGGAGGAGCAAGAAAAAGCAACATGGGGGGGAGGAGGAGGACGCATGCAGGAGGAAGGAGGAGGAAAAAGCAACAAGGGGAGGGGAGGAGGAGGACGCATGTGGGAGGAGGGAGGAGGAGGTGTGTGGAAAAAGGGAGGAGGAGTGGGGGAGGGAGGAGAGAGGAGGAGGAGGAATGGGATGTGTGAAAGAGGAGGGAGGAGGGAGACAAGGAGGAGGATGGGGGGGGGAGGGAATTCAAAATTCAAAAGTTTGACTTTGCAGGATGGGGGGAGGAGGGAGAGAGAGGGAATTCAAATTCAAATTTCAAAATTTTGACTTTGGGAAAAGTGGCCCCTCCTTGGTGTAAGAGGTGGCCCCCTCCTAGGTGTAAGAGGTGGGATCAACTGGGCTTAACCCACCTAGGTAGGCGGGTTAGGAGTCCCTTGGACCCCACAAGAAGTCTTGCATTAGGCCTAATCCATTTCTTAACCCATTCCTTATGAGGCCCTTTTGAGACCCCAATTCTCCCCTAATTGCATCACTGGTTTTTTGCCACTGCATCACTGGTTTTTTTTCTTGAAATTGATGCTTCAATTGTGATTGATGAAAACGGCCCATGTTGTCTTGTGTAAAGGGTATGTGCCAATTATTTGAGTGGTTGGGATCACTATATTCCAACTTCAGGTAAGAAAGTTGCGATTGTTTCTGTTAGATATGCTCAATGCCCCACTCTCCTGGTAACCACCAGTGGTCCAAGGTGCTCAAGTTGTAAGGCCCCCATATGAGGAGACGCCATGTGTGAGCCCGCCGGGACACTGGATGATCCTGACTTGCATGTCAGATGAGGTCTATCAATGAGATCGTTGATGGTAGAAAGGTGATTGTGTGGGAGCCCCTTATTCTATGATATAGGGAATATTCGCTAAATATTCCATGGACGACTAGTCGGTTCTACCAACTAGGTTGACTGGTCGGCTCCACCAACTAGGTCGAATGGTCGAGTCCATTGACTATGTTGATCCGACTACTGCCCTCATAGCTATAAAGAGGCGACCTCCCTCATATGCCAATCTACATGTAAGTTTAGGGTTCATAGTGCTACTTTCCAGGTTCTAGCTTGGGATTGACACCACTCCCATTCTCCATTGGTGTTTTATAGGATGGCACCACTACCATTCTCCACCAGTGGAACGTAGGAGAATGCACATGTGAGTTTAGGCTTCTCATTGCCATTTTCTAGGGCCCAATAAGAGATTGGCACCACTGCCATTCTCCACTGGTAGAAAATGTTTACCCTAATATTCTAGGAGGGGTATTCAAGTGATTGTAGGAGAATGGCACCAGGTTCCAATCCATAGGTGAGTTTGGGGTTCTCAATGCCATTTTCTAGGTCCCTGCATGAGATTGTCATCTCTGGAATGGTGTTTTAGATGATGGCACCACTGCCATTCTCCACCTTTGGAACATAGAATAATGCACATGTGATTGGCACCACTGCCATTCTCCAGGTTCCAGCATGAGATTGGCACCATTGCCATTCTCCAATGGTGGCATTCTTTGCAAGTCTCCTATGTGCAGTAATCATGTTGAGATGAATTTTCCCTAATCTACTGTATACATTTCAAAGTTGCATTTACCCTTTTAGTGTAGCATGGCACTTGTGCCGATGTACCTTTGATTGACATAAATCTTTTACTTAAAGCATTCCCATTTTTGCCAATCTTTAGAAAACTTTTTCTTTTTTTTAATTTTAGAATGGTAGTGGTACCAAATCTTACTCCTAAATTCTCCATTCTCCTGTTACAAAGCCAAAAATTTTACAATTTTGAATTTGCGCCACTACCATTCTCTCATTGCAATTTCCCGATTCAAAACTTTGGCTTTGCAAAGGTAGAATGTGCTATTCTCCCCATGCAATGTCGTGATTCAAAATTCTTCTTCACAAAGATATGATGGCACTAGTGCCATTCTCCCATTGCAATGTCACAATTTAAAATCTTGGCTTTGCAAAGGGAAAATGGCACCAAAGCCATTCTCCTAATGCAATGTCTTGATTCAAAATTTTGGCTTCACAAAGGGAGAATGGCACTAGTGCCATTCTCTCATTGCAATGTCTTGATATAAAGTTTAGGCTTTGCAAAGAGAACATGGCACCAGTGGCATTCTCCCAAGGCAAAGTCCCAAGTCAAAATTTCATCTTCACAAAGGAAGAATGGCACCAGTCTGTTCTCCCCTTATGAAGCCAAAATTTTTTCTCAATTCAATGCAATGCAAAGAAAAAATTTTGCATCAGGACATTGCAATGCTAGATTGGCATTGGTGTGATTCTCCCATCTTAAAGAAAAATTTTTGAATCATGACATTGTAGTGGGAGAATGGCACTAGTAGTTGCAAAGCAAAAATTTAGGACATTGTAACAAGAGAATGGCACTAGTGCGACTCTCCCTTTGCAAATTTGGAAATTTAAGAGCTTTGTAATGGGAGAATGGCACCTAGCTCCATTCTCACATTGCATTGCTGTAATTCAAAAGATTGGCTCTCTCATTTTATGAAGCTAGAATTTGCACATTTGAACATCATGACTAGGCTTGTGAATACCTTTGGCTGTAATATGCTCACTTTCTTATTTTCCATCATTGAAATGACAGGGAATGGCTACTAGATGTGGGGATAAGGTTAAGATGTTGGTGGGGAATGAAGTGGTTGCAATAAGTTCAGTTTGTGTACTAATCGATGCAAATGGGTGATGTATCAACGATAGTGGAGATGGGATATGCCATTCTTCATAAGAAAGCCGAATTCACATGGAGAATGGCACCAGTGCCATCCTCCACAATCCCACATGGAGAATGACACTGGTGTCGTTCTCCCCCACTACAAGGACATCTATTGGTCTTATGAAATTCTTTGGTTGTAGTTTGTTCATAATTAATTTCCTGTAATCGTAATGAGAGGGGATGGCTATCATATGCGGGAACAAGTTCATGACGATGGTCAAAATAATTCAGGCTTTAGAAAAAGTTTAATCAAATTACTAAAATTTTTAGGGAAATAATTCACGCTTTCATGAAAATTTTGTATAGAGTCATTCATGGATTCTAGAGATTGGCACCAATGCCATTCTTCCCCACTACGAGGACATCTTTGTTGGTCTTATGAAATTCTGTGGTTGAAGTTTGTTCATAATTAATTCTCCATAATCGTAATGACAAAGGATGGCTATCAGAATCAGGGACAAGGTCATGGTGATGGTGGGGAATGAAGTGGTTGGAATTGGTGCAGTGTGTGCAATAGATCCTGAGGCCTGATCCAGAGGCCTACTGTAGTGGTGTGAAGATTGGGGTAGAAAATGTATCGGTGATAGTGGAGAATTCTATCAATAGTGACATGCTCTTGCCATTTCCCACTATGGATGCAGTGCTTATTGGTGAGGCACTTTTGAGCATTGTCAAGCGGCCTAAGGGCTCTCTAAAACATGTTGGTGATTCTTTAGATGATCCGGTAACTTATGAAGCCACACCAAGTGAGCCTGAGCAACCTTATGTTGAGGCAATGCCATTTTCTTTGTTGGAAACTAACAATTTGATTCGTGAATCTTGGAAAGAGAAAAAGGTTGTCTTGTGGGATGAGAGCAAAACAAAGACCATGGGGGAAAGGTGTGACTTATAAGTTTTCCCGTGGATGACTCTATAACCTTTGACCTATTGGGTAACAATTGCATTGGTGTGGGTATTGAAAAGAAATAGCAAATTACAAGAAGTGACTTAGGGTCTTCTATGCAAGATGTCGGCTCTCAGCCTAGTTAAGTGGCCCATCAAGCAGATTACCTTACTTGAAGGAAGCCCATTGCAACAATATGTGCCCATGGACCAAGTTGTTGGCATAGATGAGTTGGTCAATGATCAAATGTTGAAAAGGTATGATCCAACGTCAAAGAAAAGAAGGTACACTTTCATTAATAGGGTGCCTAAATGAAGAGAGCCTCCAACACCAATGTACAAAATGTCACTAGATTCGGTGCAGCAAGTTTCTTCCATCGATTGTTGTGGGAGTAGGTGTTGCCAACATGCTGGGCGAGATCTCTTAATGACTCTAAGGAAGAACTTTTGGGGCAGCTAGTCTCATACAAACTTTATATACGATGTGTTGTCAACGGCTTGGCACTAGGAGGATATGCTACAACTTCAGGTTAAACGGTTAAGATGTGTGTTACAGAGCATGGTATGAGACGCATGGAATTCCAAGGACATCATTTTATCGATACAGGGGGCAATTTGAGAGTGGTTTGCAACGATATGTACATAGGAATTTAGGGATTGTGAGGAGGACCAAGGAGCACACAGGTATGGGAAGGGCTCTCATTCAACACTTTATGGATAATCGCATAGAGCATATGCCTCACAAGACAAAAACCATGCAAGATGGTTCTAGAGAGACACAACAAGTGATACCTGAAGTGTATTGCGTGGGGTCAACACTTCACTTAATCAATGTGGTTATCAGAGCCTATCCACATCCACATTTGGTAGGATTTGGCAATCAGACTTAAAAACTGTAGCCCTTGCTAAGACAAGTGAATTCTCTAAATGTAGCTTGAGTAATCGAGATCAAGGCTCAATTGCCAGCCACAAAAATTCAAGATGAGTGCAATTCGCTGATGGAGGAGAGAAAATGCATATGATACAACAACAAAGTTGTAGGAACAGAGCCTATCCACATCCACATTTGGCAGGATTTGGAAATCAAACTTAAAAACTGTAGCCCTTGCTAAGACGAGTGAATTCTCTAAATGTAGCTTGTGCAGTCGAATCAAGGCTTAATTGCCAACCACAAAAATTCAAGATGAGTGCAATTCGCTGATGGAGGAGAGAAATGCAGGGTGGTAGCAAGCTAAGGGTGTCCACTTCCGGACCACTTTCGAGTGAGTGTGACACCCGCTTGAGTGAAAATACAAAGGTTTTGCTTCGGCCTGCAATACCTCGATCGAGGTATTATCTCCAATGAAAATCACACACGAGGACAACCGAGCCAAGCCAATACCTCGATCGAGGTGCTAGGCTTTTTTCACCGGACCGAGCCTATGTCTCGATTGAGGTTTGCTGGCATGCCACCTATACATGCCACATATACCTCGTTCGAGGTATCATGGCAATCCAACTACACCTCGATCGAGGTAGTGTGGCATGTCCAGCTATACCTCGATCGAGGTATGTGCCATCCAACAGGGCAGCTGACATACCTCGATCGAGGTATGCTGGACCAATGACTTGGCCGCATGTCAAATACGTCAATCAAGACATGTGGCATCCAGCTACTGCTGACATACCTCAATCGAGGTATCATGGCATGTCTATACCTCGATCAAGATAGATGTACCGATATGTATGGGCATGTCAAAATACCTCGATCAAGGTATCGTGGCATGTCTATACCTCGATCGAGGTATGATGGAGCGATATGTATGTTGCATGTGAAATACCTCGATCGAGGTAGGGAAACCCTAAATTTTCTTATAAAAGGAGAGCGACCCCCCTCATTCTTCATACCTCGATCGAGCTCCTCCTCATCGACCGATTTCGGATTTGCGGGACATCGACGGAATTGCGGCAGCGACGGAGAGCGACCGACGGACAGCGACGGAGATGGACAGAGCATGAGAGTCCAGGTAGGGTTTTTTTTATGTAGCTTTTTTTTTTTGCTAAAATTTATTTAAATTTTAGTTTATAGGAATAATTATAAAAATTTTCTAAATTTCAAATGCATTTTAAAGTTTTTTTAAAATTTTTGAATTATGACATTTTTTATTTAAAATGTGAAAATGTAAAAATTTTGTTTTTTAAAATCACCTTTGAAAAAAAGGAGATTAAAGTTATTTTTTAAATTAGAGCTATTTTTATTTAAATAAAAAAACGTTTCATAGGAATAATTATAAAATATTTCTAAATATCAAATGCATATTAAAATTTTTTTAAAATTTTTAAATTACGACATTTTTTATTTAAAATGTGAAATTGTGAAAATTTTGTTTTTTAAAATCATCTTTGAAAAAAAGAGATTAAAGTTATTTTTTAAATTAGAGCTATTTTTATTTAAATAAAAAAATGTTTAAATTTTAGTTCATAGGAATAATTATAAAATATTTCTAAATTTGAAATGCATTTTAAAGTTTTTTTTAAATTTTTGAATTACGACATTTTTTATTCAAAATGTGAAAATGTAAAAATTTTGTTTTTTAAATCATCTTTGAAAAAAAAGAGATTAAATTTATTTTTTAAATTAGAGCTATTTTTATTTAAATAAAAAAACGTTTAAATGTTAGTTCATAGGAATAATTATAAAATATTTCTAAATTTCAAATGCATTTTAAAGTTTTTTTTTTGAATTATGACATTTTTTATTTAAAATGTGAAAATGTAAAAATTTGGTTTTTAAAAATCATCTTTGAAGAAAAAGATATTAAAGATATTTTTTAAATTAGAGCTATTTTTATTTAAATAAAAAAACGTTTAAATCTTAGTTTATAGGAGTAATTATAAAATATTTCTAAATTTGAAATGCATTTTAAAGTTTTTTTAAATTATTTTTGGAATTACGTAATTTTTTATTTAAAATGTGAAAATGTAAATATTTTGTCATTACATAAATAGATTATAAGTCATATTGAATAGAATATTATTTTCATTACCCAAATAGAATATTATTTTCATTACCTAAATAGAATATTAATTTCCATGTGTTTTTTTTGTGCATGCGCTAGCCAGCGCACAAGTTTTGGCACCACTATTCGTATGCAGATAGAGATTCTGAGAGCTGAGATGAGGGCACTACAGGATGCTAGGGCACCCCCTCACTTGGTTGCGAGTCTAGATTCAGTTATTGAGCTTTGGGTCGATTGGACACAGTTGTTGAGGACGTTGTGGATAGCTTTCTGGCACAGGCTGAGGCAGAGATCACTGGTGATGGCTTGGATTGGAGAGCCGTTCGACAATTGTTTGAGCATGAGTCACATCACAGGCAGGCCTTAGAGGATATGTTTTGGGATGGTCACACAGGCGATGCGACCACGATTAGGGCTGCCCTTGCATATTTTACGTTGTAGGCACCCCATCATAGCAACACACATTTATCCGAGAGATATCTCGCTACGAATGGTGGTCGATTGCCTCACAACCGTCAGATAGCCAGGTCATTTGCCATGCAGCTATACGTTGAGTTTGTGCTTGGTCATCGGGTAGACTACCTTAGTACCCATCCAGGATCAGGAGCGGGACATGGTAGGATGGGGCATCAGGAGCGTCAGACTGCAGGTGTTCTTGGCGTCGACGCGAGGCACCAGAGTTGCACACCATCCCTGCACCAGCATTGCAAGCTTTTGGAGGACAGATTAGGCGAGATGTTCATTCAGTGGCATCATCCTTGCAGCACATGGTCTCTGCCCTATCGAGATCACTTTCGATTCCACCTCCCCCACCTCGATCATCGATGGAGCCTCCCACATCTACACCACCTCCCACATCTACACTGCCTCAACACGAGTTGGAGGCTCGAGAGGCACGGATTGCAGAGTTGGAGGCATTATTGGCCGAGTCTAGGGACAAGGTTAGTTATTCTGATTATGTTAGTTTATTTTTTTGTAGCGTGTTTTGAACTGAAGTTTTTTGGTTAATTCTCACCATCTACGCGACATGTTTGCATTGCAGGCACATCTATTGCGTCAGGATATGGAGTCTCGTGTACGACTATTGGAGGCAGATTTGGAGGAGCAGAGGATTTGGACACGCATAGCATACCATCGTGTGGAGCACTATATTTTGTAGTTGAGGCATATTAGTCGTGATCCATCTTGCCATAGGATTGACCCCAGCATGGCCCTATACCCCGCTCCTCCTGTAGATGTGCCGACTAGGACACCCATAGATGCAGCAGTCATAGCTAGGCTTCCTACTGCCACTTGTGTCCTTTGCCACGAGGAGTTTGACACCGTAGGGTAGTTTGCACTAGGGTGCGGCCACATCGCACATCTCCATTGCATGACCCGCCACATGGTGGCACGATCAGTGTGCCCTGTATGCTTTGCTGACATTGATGTGGCCACATACAGAGGACTAGGCATGGATGATCTGTATCCTTGTCATTGTTAGGCCATTGATCCATTCGCCCGCATGGTCTTGACAGAGCACTATAGGGAGGAGGCACAGAGAGCGTTGCTGATGCAGGAGGGTGCTGATACATCGGTGGTTGGAGCGTGTGTTCCACGACGCTTTTCATATGGTGATTTCATGAATATCATATTGAATTTCGTATATATCAATGCTTGCAATTATTACACTAAACCTAAGAGCCGTGTGAAGTTTCATCCCCATGTGTGTATTTAAAATTAAGAGTATGATTTTGAATTTCAGATATCTCAATTCACACATCTAATACATAATGTATTTTAAAAATAATGCCGTGTGTCGTAATTGTAAACATTAAGCATTGAAAAGGTGCTTGCAAAAATGTATGCATTATACCTTCCACGTGGCGCATACCAAATCAGTTGGAGACCAAATCTTGCGTGGATGTACATCTAGGGTAGCCTAAGAGCCGTGTGAAGTTTCATCCCCAACAAGGTTTAGGATTTAGGGTTCAGGGTTTAGGGTTTAGGGTTCAGGCATGCTAGTAGGGATTGTAAAAATGTATGCATTATACCTTCTACGTGGCGCAAACCAAATCAGTTGGAGACCAAATCTTGCGTGGATGTATGTCTAGGGTAGCCTAAGAGCCATGTGAAGTTTCATCCCCAACAGGGTTTAGGATTTAGGGTTCAGGGTTTAGGGTTTAGGGTTTAGTCATGCTAGTAGGAATTGTAAAAATGTACGCATTATACCTTCTACGTGGCGCAAACCAAATCAGTTGGAGACCAAATCTTGTGTGGATATACGTCTAGGGTAGCCTAAGAGCCGTGTGAAGTTTCATCCCCAACAGGGTTTAGGATTTAGGGTTTAGTCATGCTAGTAGGGATTGTAAAAATGTACGCATTATACCTTCTACGTGGCACAAACCAAATCAGTTGGAGACCAAATCTTACGTGGATGTACGTCTAGGGTAGCCTAAGAGCCGTGTGAAATTTCATCCCCAATAGGGTTTAGGATTTAGGGTTCAGGATTTAGTTGTGCTAGTAGGGATTATAAAAATGTACGCATTATACCTTCTACGTGGCGCAAACCAAATCAGTTGGAGACCAAATCTTGTGTGGATGTACGTCTAGGGTAGCCTAAGAGCCGTGTGAAGTTTCATCCCCAACAGGGTTTAGGATTTAGGGTTCAGGGTTTAGGGTTTAGGGTTTAGTCGTGCTAGTAGGGATTGTAAAAATATACACATTATACCTTCTACGTGGCGCAAACCAAATCAGTTGGAGACCAAATCTTGCGTGGATGTACGTCTAGGGTGGCCTAAGAGCCGTGTGAAGTTTCATCCCCAATAGGGTTTAGGATTTAGGGTTCAGGGTTTAGGGTTTAGGGTTTAGTCGTGCTAGTAGGGATTGTAAAAATGTATGCATTATACCTTCTACGTGGTGCAAACCAAATCAATTGCAGACCAAATCTTGCGTGGATGTATGTCTAGGGTGGCCTAAGAGTCGTGCAAAGTTTCATCCCCAATAGATAAGTCCACACGCGTATTTCGTTAGTACGTGCGCCATAGCTTTGCCGCAGTCGTGCTAGTAGGGATTGTAAAAATGTACGCATTGTACCTTCCACGTGGCGCATACCAAATCAGTTCGAGACCAAATCTTGCCTGGATGTACGTCTAGGGTAGTCTAAGAGCCGTGCAAAGTTCAATCTCCAACAGATAAGTCCACATGCATATTTCGTTAGTGCTATTTTTCACACGTAGTCGTGCTAGTAGGGATTGTAAAAATGTACGCATTATACCTTCCACGTGGCGCATACCAAATCAGTTCGAGACCAAATCTTGTGTGGATGTACGTCTAGGGTAGTCTAAGAGCCGTGTGAAGTTTCATCCCCAACAGAGAAGTCCACGTGCATATTTCATTAGTACGTGCGCCATTTTTCATACGTAGTCGTGCTAGTAGGGATTGTAAAAATGTACGCATTATACCTTCCACATGGCGCATACCAAATCAATTGGACACCAAATCTTGCATGGATGTACATCTATGGTAGCCTAAGAGTCGTGCAAAGTTTAATCTTCAACAGATAAGTCCACATACGTATTTCATTAGTACGTGCGCCATTTTTCACACGTAGTCGTGCTAGTAGGGATTGTAAAAATGTACGCATTATACCTTCCACGTGGCGCATACCAAATCAATTGGAGACCAAATCTTGCGTCGATGTATATCTAGGGTGGCACTAAGAGTCGTGCGAAGTTTTATTCCCAACAGATAAGTCCACACGCATATTTCATTAGTACGTGCGCCATAGCTTTGCTACAGTCATGCTAGTAGGGATTGTAAAAATGTACGCATTGTACCTTCCACGTGGCGCATACCAAATCAGTTCAGACCAAATCTCATGTGGATGTATGTCTAGGGTGGCCTAAGAGTCGTGTGAAGTTTCATCCCCAACAGATAAGTCCACACGTGTATTTCGTTAGTACGTGCGCGAATTTTCTTAGTCACGTTTTTAAAATGTCCTAAAGCACAAAAAAAATTACAACATTACTACTAATAAATAATTTTTTGTTTTACAAACACAACAAATCCCATTGAGAAGACATCGGACATCATGTATAAAATAGAATCTAATACAATGATGTGTATGAATGTGTATACAGCCATCAGAGTGAAATACAAAATATAAGTCCATGAAAATTACAATGGTACGGTCACACAATGAGCCTATACATATCGAATACAAAAATTTGTAATCAACTAGTGATACCCAATAAAAATCAATCTGATCAACTGATGATCCCAAAAAATATGATATGTAATGTGCTACTCCTCAGGATCAGCTCTCATGCCAATAGTTGCAAGTATGCTCTCGTGATCTACCACTGCAAGGCGCCATCGTGGAGTGGACGTCGCCTTGCGAGTGCGAACACGACTCAAAGTAATCTTGATCCCAACAACAAGATGAGAATACATGTATGCCTCCTGATCCGCCATGTACTCCTGGAACTCAATATAGTGACCACGCCTCTGTATTTGCTGAAAATAGTGGCCACCTACGATCATGCTATGAGCATTGAAGTGCATCCCATGCCCATCCACGTATCCTCATTCAGCACACTCTTCAGCATAGAGCATCGCAACAAGTAATAATCCACACCCTCCTCATTGCCCTCCGAAGCAATAGCCGCGAAGATATCACCAATACGCAAAATATCTGTAAGCTGGTCATAATCTCTAGAGGAACTGAATCCCACATCCTGATCATCATGTACCTCCTCCCAAGGCTGGAAGGGAGAAAGCACTCGCCGTACCCATGGATCGGCCCATGGTATCATGGAGCACCCTCCCCAATCATCATCAATGCATGCAGAGCAAAAACATGCAAACCGTCGAGAAAAGATTGCGGGGTGAGACTCACCTACGCTCGTAATGGAATGGAAATCAAGAGTGCCAGGCACAGAACGACAATCAAAAGGCCTAGACCGATCAAGACCCCCAATGTCCACCTAATGATGCTTGCTCGCAATGTGCGCGGTGCAATCTAAAGAAGATGTGAAGCGGTATGCACATGGCCTATCATATGAGGTCTACTAATGGCAGCCACAATAGCATGACGTGCTGCCAAGGCATCACTGGAGTTCCTATGCTTAATAGAAGCATAGGAACATCGAACACTGCTAAGGACCTTGCTAGATACAACCCTATCTCTACATGCACCAAGACCAGCAAGCCTCCTACATCTACCAAGTCAGGGTGATCAATCAGGGACGTGAGAAGAGAAGACTGCGAAGCTGGCATGAGGTCACAGAAAAAAGACTGCACAATCTTGCTAGCACGACAACGGATAGTGGACTTTGGCAAGTCACGTGGCAAGTCACGTCGTGAAGCAAGACTGCTGCTGCAAGGTGGGGCAAGGGGATCAATGGGAGATGGTAGCGTGGACGGGGGAAGGGAGGCGCCAAGGGGAGTGGGGGGAGGGGGAGGGGGAGGGGGAGGGGGGAGGGTGGAGGGGGAAGAGATAGAGGTGGAGGCCAAAATGTAGGTGGCTAGGGGAAGGGCAGAGGCTAGAGGTAGGGGAGCGGATGAGGATGGGGGGACAATGGAGGTGGGGGTGGGGGTGGGGGTGGAGGTGGGGGTGGAGGTGGGATGTAGACGTAGAGGTGGAGGTGGATTAGTGTTGGCAGTGCGAGCTCGAGCTCTAGAGGCTCTCTTGTGCTCACGAGCCTTTCGCTTGCACTCCTCATCAATGAGATTTGGGGGGGGTTCCTACATCTTTCACGTCTACTAGCTCTACGGCTTTGAGAACCCATTCTCAATGAAAGTAGGATGGAAGGTGTGACGAAGTGATGAGGAGGCAAGAATGGCTAAGAATGGGTGAAATGAACCAAAACGTGGTGTCTTATAGAGAGCCTCAGCTCATCCACTAGATTGCTCTTAGATTGCTCTTCATTATTATTGGTGGAGAGGTGTTAGGATTGAAACTAATTGGCTAAGTTTTGTACCTTCAAATACCTCAATCGAGGTATGCTATGCCCAGATCATATACCTCGATCGAGGTATTCAATGCATTACGCATGTATAAACCTTGATCGAGGTACCCCTCGGTCATAACACATACCCCTCGGTCATATACCTCGATCGAGGTATTGTATGCCTCACGTAGGTCATATACCTCGATCGAGGTATTCTATGCCTCGCACATCGTGATGTGTATACATGTGGTTGATGTGGCACCATGCATGGTCATGATGTGGCAATATAGTCTCTTCCATGACATGGAAAGGTGATGTGGCATGATGAGTTGGCATTCATGAGGTGGTAGATTGACATGGCAAATTGAGGTGGAGGGATTGGTGACGTGGCAAGGTTGACGAGGTATGCCAAGGTGGCAAGGTGTGATGACATGGCTCATGATGTGGAATGATGAGGTGGCACATGTAGCAGCACATGTGGCAATGTAAGGTGACATGGCAAGGAGTGATGTCACATCTCCTTGATGACATGGCACCATGTGGTCTAACAACATGGCATGGTTTTGCTGACTCAGCCTTCCGCATGGGTAGCATGCACACTCCAAAGGCTTGCCACTAGGGTTGGTGATGCTCCTAGCCTACCTCACCAAGCCTACCTTGTCTTGGTATTAGGCTTGGGTGGCCCTTTTTCCCCCACAAAAGGGAGATTTCACACTTGGAGGCCATATCGTACGTTTCCCTTACTCAAATTTAACCAAAATTTTTTCCTCTTATTCATCATGCAGAGGACTAAAAATATTGACATTTTTGAAATGTTTGGTCATGTTTGAGAATTACTATATTTATTTTTAATATTCTTTGTTGATCCACTAAGGAGTAAAAGTAAAAATTAAACTTCAATCTTCCTAAATCTAACCGTTGGATTTGGGATTTGATGATTCAACCACACACCCTTATGTGCCTACTAACTTCCACCGAATTGGATTTGCTTAATTATTCAAAATACTAAAAAAATGTGGTGTGCTACTAAAATGCATGTATTTTATGACTTTATTTATTATAAATAATTATTTATAATTAGATAAATCATTCAAAAAATTACCAATAAATCAAGTTAAGCTCTACATAGTGCAAAGAGACCACTTACAAAGTTCCAATAGCATTTAATCTAAAATGAGTGAGAAACTTAGAATTTAATATGACACTCTCTGTTCGTGACAAACATGTGACCACCCTGGAACCATGCCGTGTGACACAAAGAAATTTTTTGTGTGTGCATCGAATTTTTGATCAGACTATACGATTGTGTGCAAAATAGCAAGTGTGATGTTGTGTCAGAAGACTTCAAAGACTAGATCCATAGGGAAGTAGGTGAGATTTGCATTTTTGTGTGCTAAAAAGCTTGTTTTTCCACCTCCTAAGGATTGGGGAGTGAACAAAAAGTGGACACTCTTAGCTTGCTACTTCCCTGCATATGATATAGCAACAAAGTTGTAGGAACTTATACTATGCATGGCATAGGTACTCCGAGATGGATCCAGAAAACTATGTATGCATAATCCATGATAAGATGGACCCAAAAAAAGACAGCAATTCTAAGACCTCGAGTGAGGTCCAAGGACACCAATTCTGCATGGCAATTACAGGTTTCACTCATTGGAATGATCACCCATGGGCATGGACACGGACATTATGGGCACTTCACCCTCAATGGTTTGTGGTTGGCCATCTGATCCCTCAATTTGTTTGCGCAACCTCAACAGGATGGATATGCATGTCCTTGGAGACCTTGCTACCAATGGGATTCCAAGAAGCAGTGCTCGCCTTTTGAATGCTCTATGCTCAAGAAACTCTTTGGACTCCCATTACAATTCTGAAGGTGCACATCTTTCCACAAGTGGAGCTAGCTTGTCTGAAAATGTAGATGTCACGATCACAAATGCAAATCTAGAAACTCTATCGGAGAGTGACCCGAATTTTGTCACGGATGCCATGACAAATTCCATTACAAGGGTCACAGACATGTATGAATTTGTTGCCGTCAAATACAAGAGAAAACTCACCCTCTCAGAGGGAAGTGTTGCTGTTGAGCCACCATTCCAAAAGTGGCCAATGAACTTGTTGTTCCAACTAGATAAATGTGGGTCTGAGAACAAAAATAGATACTCATACCTTTCTCTTCTTGTAGCAAGGGGCATTTTCAAGACAGTTCAATTGGGCTTCTTGATGGTAGGGCACACACATGAGGGCATTGATGCAATGTTCAGTAGAGTGGGACAAACATTCACTTTCCCACATTTGATGGATACATTTAAAAAATGTACATCATCTTCAACGGCACCATTTCTTCTTACACGAGTTACTACCTTCAAGGGTTATGTGTATGGCTACCTATGTCATGGGAAAGAAATGCTAGTTGGTCATGCAAAGCCATTACAATTTTGATTTTACATGCAAGGTGATAGACCTATGATGCAATACAAGGTGCATCCAAAATCACCGAATTGGATGCCCATTGAAGGGGGAATTGAACTATGGAAGAAAGATAGTGAGGGTCGACTAGTATTGTCAACAGGTTGTCCAGGTATACTGCCAATGGCTTCATTTGTGAGAGATCACTTGCAAGTAATATCAGGGATAAAGGATTACATTAAGTTTTGGGAGAGATGTGCTAGTGGAAAGAATGCATTGTATGAGTCCTGCATTAGGCCAGTGATAGACTATTGGAAAACCATGATCAGTCAGCTCGAACAAGAAAACATCTCAGAAATAGGAGTGTACAGAGAGTTTTGGCCAAGAACACAATCACCTGGTGAGGAGGATGACATAGATGCTTGCATTAATGAGTTCCAAGGCTATAAGGAATGGAATGATCACTATTGCGGGCCTCTCAAAGATAAGCCAAGGGAAGATTTTAGACCAATGGTGGATGTTAAGCAAGGTGACTTCTTCTTGGTGAGGCCATCAGACCCTATATACCCCATATGGCTTGGGGTTGCCGTATCAAGTGCCGAGATGGATGCTGCATCTCCTAGCTTCAAGAAATTATTAATTCAGTTTTGGGCACCATTAGTTAAGAGAAAGGGGCTCAATGATGCAGATGCCTATGTTGATTGTCGGAACAAGTATTGGGCAGAGAATAGGTTGGATCCACAGGTATGGGAGTGTATTGATGCAGTCGTTTGGTCATGGACATCAAAAGCCATAAATAGACCCAAGAAGATTAAGGTTCCATAGAGTGTATGTATCAAAGCACATGAGAGCTTGCTGGGTATCAGAGCATAGAAAATGGTGTTGATTTTCTCCCTCTTAATCTCCCAAACTTCCATTGTAATGTGTGTTCTCATGTGATGTTTCTCAATTCTTGTTATCTTGTCAATGGATATTTATGTATTATTAATATGACAATTTTCAGAAGCTGTCCTTCACCACCAACTACTTGGTTTCTAATGGTTCACTCTATGCATGGTGTTTGTTAACACCACCTACTGGTGTTTATTAACACCTCAAGTAAAATATACATGTTGTCCCCAAATGGTGTTTATTAACACCACCAAATACATGATTTTTAAACTCTGCCACAAATGCTTTTTTCCGGTTGTTATACGCAATGAAATGTTGCATAACCAATAAAGTTTTTCATAATCATTGGAATTTCCAAATATTAGCATATTCAATATTGGCAAAATTCCCACAATCAATGAAAATTTTCCCAAATTTAATGAAGTTTCCCAATTTTAATGAAATCCACCCGATTTCAAAATTCCCAAAATGCAACTTTTGTCCCACTTTATCTAATACGGTGTTCCCCCTATTCCTTCCCATGCTATCACGGCATCAACAGGGGTGCCTGAGAGTTTGTTTCGCAATGGGTTGTCGTCAACGAAGCTCAATGTGATGCCCCCACCTCCCCCACTAGTAATTTTCGAACGGGTAACCGTTTCGGTGGCACCTATGATGACTGTGGTGGGTATTTCATCAGGAATTCTGGTGGTTGGTGGTTCTCTTACTCAACAATGGCTGGAGTAGCTCCAACGCACAACAACAATGACAACGGCAACATCCACTACGGTGGTAGGAGTGATAGAGGCAGTGCGGATGACATCAGTAGAGAAGGTCATTGCGGTCTCCGAGCCAAGGGTGGTATCTCCGACACCCTTGGCTGGATTCTCATTGCGACTGCAACCAACGTATGTACAGCTTCAATTTTGTGCATAGCTGCTAGCTCGGCTTGCGACGCAGTGTTCTGCGCGGATCGATCCCTCCAAAGTTACGGCCTTAGAGATGGAAGATTTTCTATTGTGTAGCGAGAATGAGGCCCTGCGAAGTCAAAATGCAAGGATGCAGCTTACTGAAAGAGTGGGTTACAGTCCTAGAAGCACAATTGCAGGTAGTCGAAGCTCACTCAGAGGCCACAGAGCAGTTGCATTCAAAGTATGTTTTGGGAATTCAGGATGAGTTGTTGCAACGACGTACTATTGATGGATTGGCTGAGTATTTGCGAGCTTTCCCTGGCATGGTTAGCTTGAACATGGAGCAAATGGGTTTGCTCCTTAATGCTTTACAAGGGGACGTGCATGCGGAGTGGGACGTGCATGGCGAGAAACAATGGCTCCGTAGACATGTAGGGTTGTTGTTCTACACTAACGCCATCCAAATATAGATGGTGATGTGGGTGCCAATGTGGGGTTAGTGCCACAAAGTGGTCCTTAGGCACAGACAGAGTCTCTGGTCCGATGGGTTCAAGTGCTTTCGTAGATGGGAGCAGTAATGCGGACAAGGGTAAAGGGGTGGTTGCGACAATACTACAACTATATTATGCAAACCCATCAGAAGGATTAGTTTTGTTTCCATTTTCCAACTTGGATAGACTCCAATTCATGGGTTTGTTACAAAATCTTAAAATTACCTTAAAAGTCAATTAGTTGGTCACGAGTTTTAGTTGATCATGATAATCGATCGTTAACAATGCCACCCAAGAAACTCCAAACCCCCAAAGATGAAGAAATACCTATTACCCACTACAACAACATTTGTGGGTGGCTATATGCTAACAAGGTTGCCATATCTAAAAGAGGGGCATAGAATCATAGATGACATGGTAATAAAAATAGACTTGTATATAATATGGAAAAGGCAGATGGTATGTGATATATAATACCTTTTGGAGTACCCCAAATCCCTTAGATGGTATAAGGTCAATTTTTATGGAGTTGGGTAGGAGTGGCGTGTTACCATACATGAGACAAAACATGTTTGGAGCAACATGATAATGAAGCAACAATGCGAGAAACAGAATGCATAAAATACACAATAGAGAAAGCGCACAGAATTGAAGAAACAAAGAGACACTGATATACATGGTTCACCCAGTGTGGGCTACGTTCATGGAGAAATAGCCAGTCCTGCATCTTTCTTATCCAATAAGCAAGAAGATACAAGATACAAGCAGTACATCCATTTCTTTCTTGCTATGTGAGCCACACCCCTTATCTTAAAAATTTGACCACACAACTCATAAGAAACTCATGTACCAATTTTCATGTATTTTTGGCTTCGGGCCATTGCCCCCGAACCCCTGCCAAGGGAGGCCTAATGCATGTCACCGAACCCCCTTAAATCCCCCCAACAACATTGTAGGGGGGGTGTTGCCCCCTCCCTCCCCTTGGGTCCAAAGCATAGCCAAAAACAATCCCTGAAAAAGGATCAGGCTCCACATACAACAAAACATGCACAAAATTGATAGGGGCGCTCTGATCAATTGCCTACACATCAAGAATTGTAAAGATATTGAATTAGATACAAAGTCTAAATGAAGTAATGTAGTGTAGTGTAAATCTTGTGCTATAGGCCATGCATATTTAAAAACCTTCCCTTAATATTTAATGGTCATATGGTGGCCTGTATTCACAATCCCAGGTTGCAACCAACCCGAATTGACTCAAAATGGCAAGTCACATGTGCATTGAATAGTTGTCTTAAACAGTGGATATATTTGGCACAGTTTGTTGATAAATTAGTTATGTTAAACACCTTGCAAAACATTCAAACTTGGTTGTAATATTTATTTCAGTTATTTTTACGTAAATACATTTGGAAGTGGATTTTTGTAATGTTAATAAATTTATGATAGATTCTCCACATTTCAAACCTTGCATGAATTATAATATAGCTAAGATTCATTTCTTGTAAGAGATAGTAGTCATCAACATGAATTGAATTTAAATTTCAAATCAAAGAATAAAATATGAAGAGTTTAAAAACGTATGAAAATAAAGAGGTAGTATAAAGACAATAACAAATTTTAGCTTATTAACTAAATACATCTTTTCGTTTGTTGACAAATTTGGGTAACGTGCAACTATCCATAGTTTTGAATTTATACTATAGTACAATTCGATTCCAAAATGGTGATGATAGTCTTCCACGTGTCCTTTTGACATATTTTTGGTGCTAAACATAATGAAAAAATTAAGAATGACAAATTCAAATATGCCAACTAATTTATATTCACACTCTTGTCAAGCATGGGATGCACTTTTCATCATGCAAGGCATGTAAGTTCATAACATATGTTGGCTTCCATGCACATTTGTAAGAAGGGATGGGGCTCTATTTAGTTGGATTTAATGCTCATATTCCAGTAGCTATGTAGAGAGAGGGTGTGGTGATACATGTCTTGTCACATTACACAAGGTGGGGGTTATGGTGGTACATGTTTTGTCACATGTATACATGGGGCAGGAAGCATGTTGGGGGGTAGGGGGTGATATATAGAAATGACACTTGTAATGGGAGCTACTAGAACTAATGGGTACAGCCCAGGATTCCATTCCTGGCAGAAGGGGTAGGGTTTACTAGAAAAACCTACTAATGGAGGGATACTCCCTGGGATGGTAGCCGTGTGGGTAGGGGGTTTTGATGGTCTATCTTCAAAGAGGACTTATGGTGATGCATGTAATGAGAACCCCACTCTTTAAAAGGTGCCCCTATCATGTGCATTCACCTAGATAAGGATAAACCCTTGTATATGTCTTGCATGATAAGGAAAACCACATTGTTGTGAAAAAGTAAAATGCACCTAGTGTGAATGCACACGCAAGTTCACATTTTCCACACTCTACATATCTTGTCACATGCATCCATAAGTATTTTTATTGAGCATTGATGAATGCACGCAATGTGGCATTTATACTAGATGCACTCATGTGCATGAAGGTGGTCCCATGTAGGATGTATTGTGATAGATGTCTTGTCTCATATACATAAATAACTACTAACATAAATCCCCCCCCCCCCCCTCATAACCTCAAGGTACAAGTTGCAAGTATTAAGTATGGTGCTTCATGCACTCATGTACATGAAGGTGGTCCCATGTAGGATGTATGGTGATAGATGTCTTGTCACATATGCATAAATAGCTACTAACATCATTTTTTTCTTCTTGTAACTTCAAGGTACAAGTTGCAAGTATTAAGTATGGTTTTGCATGTCTTCTCACCCGTGTACATAGGTACTTTTGTTGGGTAGTAAAGATAGTGTATCAATGATGCTAGCATTTCTTATTAGGTGCATTTCTTATTATGTATGGTGCCATATGTTTTCTCACCCATGTACATGGGTACTTTTGTTGGGTAGTAAAATTAGTGTGTCAAGATGCTAGCATTTCTTATTAGGTGCCCACTTAGGTAGGTGCACATATATAGAATTATAATAATTTGAAGTGTTTTTACATACATGGGTTTGATTGCTTTATGAGAGGATATCAATAAATAAACACACACACACACACACAAACACAAAAATAAAATATATAGAATATTTGCGTCCATATATAGGTTTTTCCAACACATTTCCATATGAGGAAATGTATTATAAAACCCATGGAAAAAAGTGTTTGACTATGCGTGATTAATTTATGTGCTCTGATTCAAGGTAAGAAAGAAGAAACACATAACCTTGAAATTTACACATGTATAGCATTCATATGTCATTGTGCCATGCTTGCATGCAATCATGGATTCATTGTACCATGCTTGCATGCAATCATGGATTCATGGTGAGAATATTGTAACTCGGAGTAACTCAAGTGCATGTTACTCATACCCTGAATGTAATTACTAGTACCAAGTGTGGACAAAAGATGGACATGGGTACAACAGAGTTTCATGACATGCTCGATGCGAAAACGAGAGTTAAAAAGGCCAGGGGAGGTGTGACCCCTCATTAGGAAAGAGCTACTATGTATGCATACATGGGGAACAAGTGCTACTAAAGAGAGGTACGTTGTCCAATGCCTAGTACACTCATATCTAAAAAGGCATCACACATCCCATGGTGTGTTGAGACACATGTTTAGAAAAGTAGAAGTAGAAAGATCAAAGAGGATGGGCTTGTTCGCTATGTGGAAAGTTGACGTGTAAAGTAGGGTAACTTTGGCAACTAATATGACATCTACTTTGCATCTTTGTCTCTCTCTTTCTAGGCTAAATCTCGTACAATGCAAAAATGATAAGCTCTCTCTCTCTCTCTCTCTCTCTCTCTCTCTCTCCCCTTATAGGGCTAAGTTTGCTAATAAAGTTATCCTTAAAACTGTTAAGTTAATACAACTTGGTTCTTCTCTATCATTAATACTCTTGTAGTTGTTTCAATGTAGTACTTTAAAGCATATGGTTTTGCCTTGACTTTCAACATTTATTAAAGGCTTATAGTGGTGTAATCTATTTAGGCTAAACACTAGTTCTACCTTCACTTTACTTAGCTTGATTGCTATTTAGAGCTAATGTTAATATGGAACAATGCTTAGTATTGATCCTTGGTCCATTATAACATGTATCATGCAACTGTGAACCTTGGAAAGGGCATGTCACATTTGGAAATATAGGGTGGAAAAACGATCATGGTGGAACCATACAAAGAATGGTGTGCTGGGTGAGTAATGGCAGTACGATTATCTAAATACATGATGTCGGTGCATGCCTTGTGGGGTTCATCCAATCAAATTAACATTTGTGAATTTGTAATGAGTAGGTATATCCTAGTTTAAGATTAGTTAAGTAATTTACTCCACATCAATCCTACTTCTAGCCATGCACAGAACACAAGCTTTATCAAAGTTGGGTGCTAAGTGAAGGTTCCTAGACATAGGATAGACTCACGATGTCATGTTGAGAAGGGAAGCTGTCAAAAGTTGGGTGCTACTTGACCAAAACGAAGGCACAAAGAGAGGGCGATGTCATGATACTTTGTGCTTTGTGATGCTGGTGGAGTGGCGGAGCAAAAGGTGCATGCACGTGAGATGGGGAGGGTAACAAGAGAGAAATACAATGGAGGTGTTGCTCTTCTCCAACTCATGTTGTGTGAGTGAAATAAAAGTAAGCAAGTGCACATGGAGTGTAGTTACTAGAGAGGTGTATTGTACCGGGTTTGAGGTTGGGTTTGAGACGAAAGTTGAGTGTAAAGGGAGAAAATCTCACACGCGTGAATATAGTCTTCACACGCTCACCGTCTTCTCCAATAGCCATTTATACAGAAGCAATCGCCATAGCCAGCACCTCGCCAGATCTGTTGCCATCGCCATAGCCACACCTCGCTGGATCCTTCAGCTTCCACTCGGTAAGTCCCCCAATCCCCTCTTCTCTCCTCTCTTGATTTTCTTCCCCTTTCCTGCTTTGGCATCCTCTTTCTACCCCTGCTTTCACAACGCATCCCTGCTTTCATGGAGCTTCCCAGAAAATCCTGATTCGTTTCCTCACTTTTCGACTCCACTTCTCCTTCTTATATGAATTCCATCTTTGCCTTTGCTAGGTTTTGCTGCATTGTGTTCGTAGCCTCACAATATGGAAGAACAGTCTCCCAAGAAGGCCCTAATCACCGGCATCACTGGCCAGGACGGATCTTACTTGACGGAGTTTCTTCTGAGCAAGGGCTACGAGGTCCATGGTATTATTCGGAGGTCGTCCAACTTCAATACGCAGCGGCTGGAACACATCTACATTGATCCTCACAATTCTGGCGCACGGATGAAGCTGCACTATGGCGATCTGAGCGACGCATCTGCATTGAGGAAATGGGTCGATACCATTTCTCCTGATGAAGTTTACAACTTGGGAGCGCAATCTCACGTTGGTGTGTCGTTCGAAAATCCAGATTACACTGCTGATGTCGTTGCGACTGGTGCCTTGCGTCTTCTTGAGGCTGTTCGTACTCATATAGAGAGCACCGGAAGGCAAGTCCGCTACTATCAAGCCGGATCTTCAGAAATGTATGGGGCTACTCCTCCTCCCCAGGATGAGGATACGAAATTTCACCCTCGTAGTCCCTACGCTGTGTCCAAAGTTGCGGCGCACTGGTACACAGTCAATTACCGAGAAGCCTATGGGCTCTTCGCTTGCAACGGCATTCTTTTTAATCACGAGTCTCCTCGCAGGGGGGAGAACTTCGTGACAAGAAAGATTACCCGGGCCGTTGGGCGGATCAAGATCGGGCTCCAACATAAGCTGTTCCTCGGAAATCTGAAAGCCTCTAGAGATTGGGGGTTCGCAGGAGACTACGTGCAGGCAATGTGGCTAATGCTGCAACAAGAGAAACCAGATGATTATGTGGTTGCAACTGAAGATTCCCATACAGTCGAGGAATTTTTGGAGGAGGCATTTGGATACGTGGGGTTGAATTGGAGGGATCACGTGGAGATAGATCCAAGGTATTTTCGGCCTGCCGAAGTAGACAATCTGAGAGGATCTGCCTCTAAAGCCAAGAAAGTGCTTGGTTGGGCACCCAAAGTGGGCTTCAAGCAGCTGGTGGCGATGATGGTGGACTCGGATCTAGAGAATGCAAAACGTGAAAAGGTGCTTGTGGACAATGGCTACATTGATTCTCATCAGCAGCCATGAAGCATCTCCAAACTCTGTAATGTGCTTTCTCTACACTTGCGCTAAGGCAATTCCTGGATCCTAACAACCCAGGAACATCCTATCTCCCAGCTTGACCACATTCGGTGGTTGTTAGGCTCCCTTATTTTTTAATCCTGCCCTGCTCAGAAAAGCTTTGGTTCTGTGTGAGCATTTTTAATCACTGTAGGCATTTGAGTGCACCGTTAATATTGGCCGATTTTGCCCTCCATTTGATTATTTTATTTTTGCAGAGCATTGGGGGTCTTTTTCAAATGCTCTGTGTGCTTGTAGGCATTTGTGTTTATTTTTAGTATCGGTAGGTCTGGCATCCTTACCACTCCTCCCTAGGGTCTTCACAATTGGACTTGTTGTCTACCTTTTGCTACCCCTCCCTCTCGGTCAATGTATGTCCTGGTGGTCATGAACAGATCCATGTATCGGTGCACACATGTGGGGGTGGTGGTTACCTGCATGAACTTCTATCTTGAGGAAAAAGCAGGATTAATAGTCTGAACTGTCCCTTGATTGAGAGCACCTCGTGTAATATTGTGACATGAATGTGGTTCTATCTTGAGGAGTCTGAATGTCCATGGAACTGTCCCTCGATTGAGAGCACCATGTAATATTCTGAGATGCATCTGGTTCCATGAACTTCTATCTTGAGGATGAATAGTCTGAACACCCATGGAACTGTCCCTCGATTGAGAGGACCGTGTAATCCTGTGACATGACTCTGATTCTATCTTGTGGACGAAGTGCCGGGTGGTAGAATAATTTCTCAGTCTACTTAAAAGACCATAGTAATTACAGCCTCGCAGGTTTTTTATGTTTATCTGATTTAATGGGTAAATGTGTAAAGCATTTTTCTGCTTTCTTTTTTTATTGCCAGGTCTGCTTAACAAAAAATACTTGCTATTATCAAAGCGTACACTTTGTATCCCTTCATGATCAGGTGTTTGATCAGCTTTTAGCAACTTACAACAGCGATATGATGAAGAAGAGTTCAGCTAGTATTCACATGGTTTGAAACTGCACTATGTTGTGTTTTTAGAGATGAGTTTGGGAATATTCTTGGATTCATCTAGGTATTGTAAGAAAATAGTACGCAGCGGAAGATAACAACAAAACGCAAGTATACGATGGAAAGCTGGAGAGAATACAAAAATTCTGATATACCAAACTGCTGATACAACTGATGGTTGGCTATCGGGGGGGCTATCGCCCCCCCGAACCCCCCCTTTTTGCAGACGGGTATCTACTCTTGGCTCCTAAGCCGTCTCATAACCATCTGGTCTACTCTAAGACCCCTTCCAGTGTCTAAACTGGGGATCCCTCCTAATATCCGATACCCATCATGGCTTCTCCTCATATGGGGGCCTTACAACATTGGGTACACAGAATATTGGTGGGTTACATGATGAGAGGTGGACATTTGAGCTAACTCTAACAGGTATATGCTTCTGTCGTATTAGCGGACATGCAAATTTCAACTTGTGAAGTTTTCGTCCAAGTTGCAGCCTGTTGGTATTGCGATAATTCTTTCCATCTTAAATGGTGCGTTGCCCTATCAGCTAGATTTAGATTTAGATGCTCGTTTGGGAGAGACTAAAATGAAATCGTTTAGACTTAACAAGCAGTTGTAGCTTGAATGAAGAGATTTGGACTACTTTTTGATTGGCCTTCTCCTTTAGTGCTAGCCTTCGTCATGGCTGAGTTTGCCCTTCACCTCCGGACTGTTGACAGAAACTCAATACGAAGACTGTGCATAAATGGATGCTCAAGTATGTGTGGGTGTGTGGATTTGTATGTGTGAGAGCATACTTTTATACTATGGTCTACACCCATTGTTGGGTGTTGATGACGTCAGTGGGGA
This sequence comes from Dipteris shenzhenensis, assembly GCF_047967505.1. Classification (NCBI taxonomy): domain Eukaryota; kingdom Viridiplantae; phylum Streptophyta; class Polypodiopsida; order Gleicheniales; family Dipteridaceae; genus Dipteris; species Dipteris shenzhenensis. The sequence continues at coordinate 40,223,360 of NC_141602.1, read as the reverse complement.
TGTCATAGTAGCTAGTCCCTACTATGCGTGGAGTTTATGGTTTTCAATCTTATGAGTGACTCTCGTGCAATTGAAATTGCACTATGTTGTGTTTTTAGAGGATGAGTTTGGAAATGTTCTTGGATTCATCTAGGTATATGCTTTTGCCGTATTAGCGGACATGCGCGGACATGCAAATTTCACCTTGTGAAGTTTTCGTCCAAGTTGTGGCTTGTTGGTATTGCGATAATTCTTTCCATCTTAAATGGTGCGTTGCCCTATCAGCTAGATTTAGATTTAGATGCTCGTTTGGGAGAGACAAAAATGAAATCGTTTAGACTTCACAAGGAGTTGTAGCTTGAATGAAGAGATTTGGACTACTTTTTTATTAGCCTTCTCTTTTAGTGCTAGCCTTCGTCATGGTTGAGTTTGCCCTTCACCTCCGGAGTGTCGACAGAAACTCAGTACAAAGACTTTGTATAAACGGATGCTCAAGTGTGTGTGGGTGTGTGGATTTGTATGTGTGAGAGCATACTTTTATACTATGGTCTACACCCAATGTTGGGCGTTGATGACGTCAGTGGGGATGTCATAGTAGCTAGTCCCTACTATGCGTGGAGTTTATGGTTTTCAATCTTATGAGTGACTCTCGTGAGATTGAAATTGCACTATGTTGTGTTTTTAGAGGATGAGTTTGGGAATGTTCTTGGATTCATCTAGGTATATGCTTATGTCGTATTAGCGGACACGCAAATTTCACCTTGTGAAGTTTTCGTCCAAGTTGCGGCTTGTTGGTATTGCGATAATTCTTTCTATCTTAAATGGTTCGTTGCCCTATCAGCTAGATTTAGATTTAGATGCTCGTTTGGGAGAGACAAAAATGAAATCGTTTAGACTTCACAAGCAGTTGTAGCTTGAATGAAGAGATTTGGACTACTTTTTGATTAGCCTTCTCCTTTAGTGCTAGCCTTCGTCATGGTTGAGTTTGCCCTTCACCTCCGGAGTGTCGATAGAAACTCAGTACAAAGACTTTGTATAAATGGATGCTCAAGTATGTGTGGGTGTGTGGATTTGTATGTGTGAGAGCATACTTTTATACTATGGTCTACACCCACTGTTGGGCGTTGATGACATCAGTGGGGATGTCATAGTAGCTAGTCCCTACTATGCGTGATGGAGTTTATGGTTTTCCATCTTATGAGTGACTCTCGTGAGATTGAAACTGCACTATGTTGTGTTTTTAGAGGATGAGTTTAGGAATGTTCCTGGATTCATCTAGGTATATGGTTTGTTATGTATAGCATCATAAAAATGACTGCTCAGTGGTGGTAGCCTTGATTTACTGGCTGTGTACTGCAAGCACCACCGCGGGTGTCTGTACGACAGCATCTAAGACAAGCAGTGGATTGCCCAACTATCCATCTCAATTGCGAGATGCTTTTCAGTCCCGAGTCCTTGTGCTTCCCCAAGCCTATCTTTATAGGCTTCATCTTGGAGCTCTCTATCGTATCAGCCCTGGATAACAGAGGCTCTCTGTCCCCTTGGCGCTCACTCCATCTGTGTAAATTTTGTTGCGCCAGCGGTTGCAAACATTATACACCCCGTTTCCACCTTGGACCTCTCCTCTGTCGTATTGTCCAATCAATCCAACAGAAAGGCTGCTCGCAGCATTACATCAGGTCATAAAAGGATTCAAGTCAAGACTTTTTGCATCAGTCCATCCGAATGAAGTCTATGAGTTCATTATCATCAAAGACCTACAAATTAATATATCCCCGCAAAGCACAATTCTCTTTGTCTATTTCACAGATCCTTTCGCCGATCACAAGTTGCCCAACCATTCATCTCTCAAGAGGATCATTGCTAGACCTTCTGACTCGAGTCCTCGTGCTTCCCCAAGCCTAGCTTTATATACTTCACCTTGGAGCACTCAGTGAAGGAAATTCTATACCTTCCCAGCCCTGTAAAACAGAGAGGTTCTCCCTCTTGGCAACATTACATCAGGTCCCAAACCCCCTGTCAAGTTACATAACACATTATTTTTTGAGCTTCAATTTCACTCAATTTGAGTGGGCAAGTGATGCCTCTAGTATATTGGAGAGCGTACATACATGAGCACCTCTAGTCTTCTTTATAGGTTATGGTTTAAATGGGCTGGATAATGACTAGCAACCCTATTTAAATAATAACAAGAGAGCACATAAGCACTGGCTTTTGCTCAAAAGGAAAAGCCGCGATAATTTCTTTGCTATAGGTACTATATTGGGAAACACAAGGTTGGCCCACGGCATTAACCCGCATGCGTCTTGGTAGCTTGCATCCATTGTGGTAGCTAACTATAGCAATCATTGACGATTGACCAAGCCAACGACGAAGTACATCAATTAAGTACAAAAACCAAGTACAAGACTAATAAGTAGACCACACAAAGTACTTACCGGCATTGTCACTGCAAAGATACAAACCGAGATGTTGCAAAATCCAAACATCATTGCTTGGTCAACTTCATTAGTTTTCCCACTTGTACTTTGGGCACCAATTACATCATGGAAATGTGTCGAGGTTGTTTTGAGCTAGGGAAGTTAAGGATGGATTTGCAAGGGGTTATAAATAATGGGGAGTGCATTGGAGTAATGCTTGAGTTACAACAAAGCAACTATTAGGAATTGGTGTTTTGCTTGAATTTTGTTAGCTTTTTTTTGTTTGGAATTGTAGGGTGCTATAAATGATGGTAGGGTGGTGGGAATTGATACGCAATGTAAACAGGAATATGACCAGTCCAATATGCCTGAGTTGTCCGAACGTAACTATTGGTAAGTGGCGTGTTCATCCAAATATAAGCAATATGAGATCCATAGATTGTTGTCGGGTCTTTGTTTGCTAGTGGCAAATGATGTTGTTCCATGAGGTTTGCCAGTTGCATTTGCTTTTGTGAACACTCAAGCATGTTAATGTTGAAATCCCCTAAAGAGAAAGTTGGGTAACTAGATGGTTTTGTGAGTAATGCTTGCAATAAGTGCTCCAAGAAAGCATGAAAGTTGCACGCCTCAGTTCGGTATATTGAAATAATAAACATTGATTGCCTTGGATTTGGTTGGAAATTTGTTGTGATCATTGCAAGGCTAGGGAGTAACATTTTATGTGACGACAAGGAAAGCTTGTGTTTGTATAGGAGCGATGTACCCATTCCTTGGAACGTGTTGATTGCAGCGTACTTTTGTCTGTTTATGTAGTCGATTGGCTGCATGGTTCTAGTTTTGGTGAAACAGAGCAAGTCAGATGCTTGGACATTATAATTTGCGTTAAACTCGCCTGCATGTAATTGCAACAAACATGTGTTCAGTGCCTATAAGATAACATGAGTTTTACTCCAGTTTTCAAGACGCGGCACATCAAACTGCCAAGCTGTAGATGTAAGAAGTCTCTGCATTTCTACAGCAACAATCAAATCTACGTGGAAGTGAGTACCGTTTAAGGGTTTTATGAGGTAGACATTTTCCTTGGCACAAACTCTTAAAAGTGTCGCGTATGCGATGCCGTGATATGGCCTACTTGTGGGATCAAAGCATAGTGATTCCAACGTTGAACCCCGTGCGCTGAAGCATGTGCTCATGTCTTGGCTCGCCAAAGAACAATGTTGGGTAGTTTAACTCTTCGCAATATTTGTCTTTGTATATACCTAAAGGTTTTTGGTTCTCGCTAGGAGCAATCGTTGTGACATTTGAGGCTCTATCAAAAATTTTATTTGCATCTATGTATCCATGTACTACTATATCTGAAAATGGATCATCAATTTCATCATCTTGTTTTGCAACTATTTGATTGTCTGTAAGCAGTTGCCATACGTCGCCATTGTTTTGTTGTGCATGTGCTTTGAGCTGGAAATATGGGAGCCAAAGCCACGATATTGTCACACCTTCTTTCTTATACAAGGATGTTTTGACGAGCTGTTTCAGTGCCTTCGTAATCACGTTGGGGCAAACATTACCGCTTATGTACGTGGCATGATATTCCAGTTTCCTGTTTATCGCAATCCCTATGGTCATGCTATCATCCTGTTGCCATGGAAGCATAGTTTAAACATTTTCAATGTGAGTGGCGAGATTTATAATGCTGCCCTTCAAAAAATACCGCTCGAAGTGCAAGTACTGGCATATTTGACCGAATGTTGCCCGCGGCGCAACCAATTACAAAACACACCAAAAACCCATGACACTTACGTATTGACTTGGCTCACCTCTACTGAGGAATTTTGCCAATACAATACCTTATGAATCGACTCAGCTAAGTAGACACATCCTAGACCTAAAAGCTAGCCATAGTGACCTAGCTAAAACACAACCTCATAACTGATGACTCTCATCAAAGAGTTTGGACAAAGAGGATTCCCACTATGCAACCTTATTTCACTTAATAGAACACTTCACTGCCTCAACTTTCGCTTCACGAATGTAGATTGATATGTCCAAATGTAGTCTCTTCCTGCCTTTTCATTATGGCTCAAAGAACCAAGGAATTGTTGGACTATTGCTTCACGGAGCTGCTCTAATGTCAATTGCATGCTGACGAAGTACTTTATTGTGTCGAATCATAAATCGCCCAAAATGTAGTTATGATTTGTTATGTGATGTAAATGTTGTTCATGCAGTACTACATTAATTGTTTGATCTTGATTGATATCCAATTCTATTGATGGAGCTTGAGTTACATTGGTTATTACAACTATGAGAGGCTCAAAGTGAGGTGCACATGAAGGGTCATCATCGTATAGTATTTGCAGAGATTCTGCGTAGAATTTTTCCCCATGCTTTACAGAAATTCTCTTGTTTGAGTACGACCATATGTAGATTGGCCTTTTTAAGAATGATGATATCCACATAGCCACAAAATCATCTCCCCAAAGCCTGCCTTTGTTGCGGATTTTCCCATGTGAGCCAAGTATTCCTCATGGCTCTGCACATGATGTAGGCTCCTTAGAAAATCTAAACACAGGTACGCTTCGGAGCACTCGGTTGCTTTTTCATCGTTACTGCACAAGCAAGCCTGGAATTGTTGCATTGCAGACATTCATATTTCTTTTGATGTTAATTTTGTCTTTGTTAGATACTTTATTGTATCCCAAAGTTTTCTAGGGAAATGATTCTAATTTATAGCAAGGCAAGAATCTCTTGGTGGGCTTGATGCAAAGGCCGAATCGTGACCAGGTTTTTCTACATCCTCCACCTTGGCCAATGCAATGATTCTAGCTTGGGCTACACATGTCTTTTGTTTCGCCCACATGGCATTCCAAAGAGCCTATCTTTCATCGGCAATGTGGTGCCATCAATGTAGGCTGCATGCTACTTGATGCTTACTATAATTGTTGTGATGGATTTAAGCAAATCAATGGACCAAGCCTCCTCCCTACAGCCTTGAATGCATCTAACATATCCTCACTAAGCCCAATTTCTTCAATTGCTAGCTCGCTCATCTGCAAAATGAGAAAAACTATTTCTCGTTATACAAGGGCAAATAAAAATTTCCATTATTTTGTGTCTCTTTTAGTTCCCATACCTACACATACATGGCAAAGCATGGATGCATTGTTTAGGTAAATTTCAATTAATAACTAGGAACATAGCAAAGAAATCGAAATTGCCTATCATTTAATGTTTTGGTGAACCGTTATGCCATGCTTCAACAACTCGATTGGCCAACTTTAGTATTCTATTGAACATGTCTATTAAATTCCATTGAACCTACAATCTCCATTTGCTCACCCAGCTATGTGCTAGATAGCTGCAGTAAACAAAATTTACAAATCACCTGCCTCTTTTTTATCCCCCTATTTCTACGCCCGCACACAAGCTATAGAATGTGTAACAAATACTTAGAAAACATTAACCAATAACTAAGAATAAGCATTCCACTAAAGATAAATAAAATAGGTATCTGGTTTGCATGTAGATCAAAACAAAATCTTTTTGTTGCGAGTCTTGTTGTTGCCAAAAGCCCACAAGAGCTCCTAGCCCCAAAAAAGCTTACAATTGTGGCAGCGCATGGCACATCACCGCCAAAATCCTAGTATTAGGACATATCTATGCCCATAAAAAAACCTAAGTTTTTCTTTGGGCACATACGACACAAGTTCGTTTGAAGCCCTTACAAAATTTGGTGCTCCCCATCTAGCGTCATTAGGGGAGAATTGGGGTCTCAAAAGGGCCTCACAAGGAATGGATTAGGGAATGCGTAGTGGGCTAATGCAAGGGGCTTGGAGGGTCCCAAGAAGGCCTAACCAGCAACCTAGGTGGGTTAAGCCCATAATTGAGCCCACCTCTCCCCCCCTGAATGAGGACAGTGGGCACTTTTTGAAATTTGAATTTTTGAACTTCGAATCTGCCTCCCTCCCTCCCTCTCCCTCCCCTCCCCCTCCATCCTCTCTCTCCACCCTCCCTCCTCCTCCTCCTCCCCCTCTCCCTCTCCCTCTCCCTCTCCCTCTCCCTCTCCCTCTCCCTCTCCCTCTCTTGCTCCCTCTCCCTCCCTCCTCCTCTCCTGTCATCCTTCTTGCTCCTCCTCCGCCCTCCTTCCTCTCCCCTCCTTCTACTCCTTCTGGCTCCTCCTCCTCCCTCCTTCCTCTCCCATCCTTCTCCAGTCGCCCTACTCCCTCTCCCCTCCTCCAACCTCCCTACTCCCCCTCCTTCCTTCCTCTCCCCTCGTCCCTCCTACAACAGCTTCGTCCCTCCCTTTTGCACCATACACCCTACTCTCTTCCTCCTCTTACTCTTTCCTTGACCTGCTTCTCCTCATCCCTATTCCTTGCTACTCACTCTATCTCACTACTCCCTCTTTGCTAGCTTTTCCTATGCCTATTCTCCCCTATATGTCAACCTATAACATTGATACCTCTCTTTGAGTACTCATTGCACCATTCGAGGACATAGTTGGAGGCTGAAAATGCAAGCACATGCCATTTGGGAGAACTCCTCAAAATGTGCTCCACATTATTTGATTGCAAGGGAAGAAGAAACTTGAACTTTGGGTGGATGGAACCTTGTATCCTTCAGGCCTTGCCACCCAAAAGAGTCCTCCTTTTCATATGGTGCATGATGTTGTTCTGTTTGTTGGCAACAGACATGCTCGATTTCTCGGTTATTGCAATCGATTGAACCATGCTCAAACATTGGCTATGCAAGCAAGCGAGGTGCCGAGGTGCAGAGAGTAGTAAGCAAAAGAACTAGCACACATTTGGGAAATATTACTGCTAAGGCAATGTATAGTAGTATGCAGGATCTCCAATTGCAAAACAAGGAACTCGGTGACAAATCCCATGCACTGGACTTGGAGTGATAGGAATTGGAAGAATCAATCCATAAGCTCACCGAAAGAAAACAAGATTTGGAAAGGTCTATCTATGGCCAAGTTCAACATGATGTGGAGAAGGAATGAGAGAAGTCAATAGAATGAGTAAGAAAGTTAAAGGGAATAGCTTTGGGATTGGAGGAGAGGAAAAGACAATTGCAATCTATGGATGCATTGTCAGCCAATAGTGGTGCCCAAAAGAGGAGAGTACGGGCTACAATGTTAGTTCCCCAATGTTTCAATGAAATTTCTTATTCCAAAATATTTGTGGTGTTTCACTCTTTCCACTAAGACTCATTTGTACTCTACTTTAGGAATTTTATGGAGAATGTGATGGAATGGATGATCTTGACCCTTCATATGTTTTGAGAAGTTTACTAAGGCCAAGTGATGTCATTGAAGTATTGAAGGACCCTAGAAAAAAAGGGCTATGTGAATAAGTTCCTAGAGAGGTGATGAAGGAATTCAAGGGCCTTGTGCAAGCAAAGGAGGTGCTTGGAGCTTTTGATGCTACTAGTGTAAGTCGTGAACCTTACAACTCTATTTTTAAAATTTCAGAAAAGTATAAAATATCTATAGTGCCATTGCCAACACCCTGGTTTGTAAGTCTTGCACATCAAGAAACAAACAATGTGCTAGAGAAAAGCTTGGAGGATACCATTGTGTAAGTGGCAAAATGACTTGGAAGAGTAAAAAGAAATCTAGCATCAAACGTTCAAGATGAACACTTTCAATGATGTTTACGTGGATGTAGAGAATTTGCAAAGAGCCATGGTCAAATTCTATGGGATGAGAGAAGAAGGTAAGAGAAATTACCTCTTCGCATTCAACTTTACTTCTTCTCATTTCTATATCCTTACTATATTTCTCTTTCATTGTACAAATGGATGAAGCTTAGTTGGTGAAAGTGCAGAACTTAGAGAGGGTGAGGATTTGTATTATGAACAACACCTTGTGTTTTGCTCAAGGGGATGAGGAAGCTGAGCAGGGTTTCTCAGGCCAATCTGAGAAGGACATATGGTGTCTTGTAGCATTTGAGGCCCCAAAGGAGTGCCACGAGACATTGAAGTGGGTTTTGGAGAGAACCAACATCCCATCGAGTATTCAAAGACAAGAGGTAGGGAAAACATTGACAGTGGGTGGGCATGGAATGTTTCAAGTTGAGTGGAATCTAGCTAGTGATTTGAAGACCCTCAAGTGCTTGTATGGTCGTGATAGAGGTGCAGATGCGAAATGGACATGCTAAGCCTATAGTGGAAAATGGCATCCTTTCTTTCAACCAAAGTTCAGCCCCTGATCATCACAAAAAGGATCCTAAGTGGGACCCCATTTTTTTGATTCCATTGGAGCGGGTACATGTGTGTACTTTGCATGCTAAATTGCACATACTTGACAAGTTACTCTATCTCCATCTAGCTTATCCTTTGAATTTGAGGCTGTAGCAAGTCTTTGCACAATGCATTGCAAAAGCTTAAGAACTACTCTCACTAATGGGCCTTCACGGAGACAATATGAAGCTTAAGTAGGACAAGAAATAGTCAAGAAAGACACAAAATCTTCCTATACTAAAGTGTCCATGGGTGGAGGAAAGGCAAGGAGGTTCTTGTCCAACCACAATGCTGATACAGATTGAGAGTTTGTATGCCCTATTAAAAATAAAGGATTGAGACATTTGAAGAAGTGTGTGGGATAGAATACATGCATCATGACACAAAGAGAGAGAGCTCAAGTGAGGCAAAATCCATGGATTAGAATGAAGGAAGATCCTCCATTATATAGAGTGAGAGGAAGGTGTAGGCACCTCCCCTACATTAGTGGCAATCAGCCCTTACATCAGTGGGACGGGCTAAATCAAAGGAACCTCCCATGTGGGGGCCTTTGTGCTTACATCATCTCCCCTAGATACACACATGCACCTAAAAGCAAGCCCCTGATCACACTTATCCCAACAACATTCGCCAAGACTTGAAACTTCTATGGGAAAAAAGATAAAGTTTCACCAGGATTTACAAAATTTTCTTCAAATTTCAGAAGAAAATATATAAATTTGTAATATGTTCTATTGATATTATGAAACTAAAAAAACTAGCTTGATTAATTTTTGCCACGAGTTTATATTAATATATAAGTACGGCTTAGATAAATACATCCCTGAATAGGAGGAAGTATTTGGTGGGCTCGCAGATATTATGAACCTTGGCCCCAATCCTCCAACTAAGCAGACCGCACGGAAGAGCGTCATCAATCCTCTGTGCATTGAGATTGTCACATATGAGGACCCTTTGGTACAATCTAAGAAATAGCATCAGGGCTGCGACCCATAGCCTCAACCAAAGGTGTTCAAGGTGGTTATAAATGTGTTCAAGGTGGTTATGCCCTAATGAGCACTTGTGAACTATGCGTCATACAGATACTCAAACACAGAGTCAAAAATAGATGTGAAACAAGTCAGAATGGATAATCATTCAACTTCGCATTGGAAACAACAAATACATATCAAAAATTACTTACTTGTATTCATCATCATCATCATATCATAGCAAAAGATCAGCATAGAACATAACAAAGTATGATTGCAATATGACCAATGTCAGATTCTCATCAAATTGCAGAGACTCTTAACACAAGTACCAAGAAGTTACATGCAAGTAGCTTCTTAAATATTTTTGCACACTAGATATGACAACTAAAAGATAAGACTACTACTTAGGACTAGACTTAGTTTTTATTGGGGCCTAGCTAACCCCTATAACAAAAGGGAAAGAAGACAAGGACAAAGAACACCCCAAGATGCAAGAGGCCACCTCTAAAGACCCACCAAACACAGGAAGAGGAGTCTGAAGAGGAGGTTGCAAGGAAGGGGAGGTGGAAGAAGTTCAAAGTGGACCAGCAGACATGGAGCCATGTCTAGAGACCCCGGTGCAAGGTCCCCCAATGATTAAGAGGTGCAAGAATTCAAGAGTGAAGGCACTTCAAGAGATCCGCAAGTTCCTAACCACTGTGGGAAATCTCATTCCCCCTGCGCCCTACCAGCATGTTGTACGTAAAATAGCACAGGAATACAAGGATCATGTGCATTTCATTTCAGGCATTATGGGAGCAATTCAGGAGGTGATGGCACAGATGGCAATAGGTCTTTTTGAAGATGTGAACCGATGTGTGATTCATGCCACAAGAGTAACAGTGATGGACAAGGACCTTGCACTCGCTAAGCGCATCCGCTCTGATCCCTCCCTTAGGCCATAGATGTTTTTGCTTAGGTTTATTTGGTGTAATCTCAATCATTAGATTTTTAAAGAACCATATAGCTCCATGTCAAAGTAAGATAGTTTGCCATATATGTGTATGCAAAGTTTACCTTGAGGCATCCAATGATTTATATCAGCATCTATCTCAGTAGTAGAGTTCATAGTTAAAAGAGGCAAAAGCCCTAGACAGCTATGCCCTCTTTCTTTCCTAGGATAAATAGTTAGCCTAAAAGTTTTAATGCTATGTCCATATAAATGGAACTACGTGGTTGATATAAAGAAGCAAGTGGGCCTTGTAAGGACCTGTATGGATCTATACAATGGGTATACAATCTAGAAAGGCTTATACAGCCTAGGAAATTCAATGTGGTCATTACAAGGACCTTATAGCTTTTGAAAAGAACCATATAGTTCCATTTCAAAGTAGAATAGTTTACCATGTAAGTGTATGCAAAATATATCTTGAGGCAAGCATTTATCCCAGTAGTGTAGTGTGTAGTTGGAGGCAGCGAAAGCCCTAGAGAGATATGTACTCTTTCTTGCTTGCCATAAATAATTAGCCTAAACAATTTAATGCCAAGTGCATATAAATGGACCTACATGGTTCATATGGATCTATATGGTCTTATAAAGGCTCACGTAGCCTATGAGCTACCTAGAGTTACATGGTTCCTATAAAGAACTGCAAAACTTCTTATAGCTAACGCCATGTTGCTGAAGTAAGAAAATCTCACTCGATTGGTTACCTTCTAGTTAGGTAAATTAATTTAATGAAGTAAAGAAGTGGAATTATCCAATCAATATCCAATGAAACTAATGATCTGATACAATGAAAAAGATCTATTAATCTTAATCCAATCAAACCAATTAAACTATTAATTATATCATCTCAAGCTAAATTAATCAATCTAATTAGCCACCTCATTATAATAATTAATCCAAATAGGTTCGGGCTTCTTATTTATATTTCTCACTTATGGCAAATGCTATATTAATTAATATGTAAATGTAGAAACACTATGCAAGTTGCAACTCCACCAGCACTAGAAGCATCCCATGCCCTAAAAGGCCTGAGAAAGATCTGTTAATCTTATCCAATCAAACCAATTAAACTATTAATTATATCATCTCAAGCTAAATTAATCAATCAGAGGGCAGAAGCATGCAGTAGCAGCAACAACTGGAAGCCCAAAAACACCCAAAGCATGTCCAAGATAGCTAGTTGCCCATGCAACCCACCATGCATCCAATCATGAGGCCAGCCATCCAATTAAGGAAAACCCCCACATCGCTAGAGTAAAGCTTCAAAGAACTATAGTTGAGCTCCAGTCACCAATTTTTTTAAAATCAAACAAATACGTTATATGCACATCCTAGATGCAATTTCTACACACACACACACACACACACACACATACACATGTGCACACACACACACACACACACACACATATATATATATAGAGAGAGAGAGAGAGTGAAGCTCTCCAAGCTTGTATAAATATCTCATGATGGAATGAAGCCCACACTCTTGGGGGCATTGTGTTGAGTTCTACTTTTATGTTCTATGCAATTGTCTCCAAGTGTTCATGCTCCCTTGCCCTCTCACATCTAAAAGCATGTTCTGCCCTCTTCTCCTCCCCCTCTCCTCCTCCCTTATCCTTTCTCTCTCCCAACCCCTTTGTTGTTATGCCTTCTTTCTCACCCAGTCCTATGGTTCCCCTAGACCCTTATCCTCTTAGAGTGGTCCCTCAACCCTTGTTCTCCAAGGTCTATGAGGGAACCAAGTTCTCCACCATGAACTCTATTCTAAACCCTGGATCCCCTTTCTAACCTTTGAACCTCCTTTTGAACCTTGAAGCCTCCTTCTAAACCCTAAAACTCCTCCTAAATCTTAAATCCTCAATGGAGGCAAAAACCTTCAGTATCCCAATCATGTTGTTAAGTGTTCCTTTCACACAACCATGCATAATATTTGGTTCCCACACTTGAGCCTATGTCTCTCTCTGGAATACAACCCGATTTCCTAATCTATGCGTATACTACAATGAGGATGATACTGATATATCAATAGGTCACAAAAAGTGTCAGAACCCTACACATCCTACAAATGCCATCAAGAAGTGGAAACATTTTGGCACCTTGCCAAGGAGACTAGCATCTTAAGATGAATGTAGATATGCCTAAGCATACATCAAAAGAACAAACCTCAAGAGAAATGTTATTTTCATATCACTCAAGGGCTAGAAGAGTTAAAATATTTTCAGCTCTAGCCAAAAATAAGAATCCAAGGAAGAAACCTTTGGTTATTAGTTTAAGGAATTTTATGTTTCTTAAAATTTTACTTCATATCACTCAAGGGCTAGAAGAGTTAAAATATTTTCAACTCTAGCCAAAAATAAGAATCCAAAGAAGAAACCTTTGGTTACTAGTTTAAGGAATTTTATGTTTCTTAAAAAACAACCACTTAAAGAACAAATCAGTCCATGAGATGGACACATGTGTAGAGGTTGAAATTCTGAACATTTCTTCTTTTTACACCTCCTTCGTTATTCTTTCTCTTCATTTGGCCTCTCTCTCTCTCTCTCTCTCTCTCTCTCTCTCTCTCTCTCTCTCTCTCTCTCTCTCTGGCAACAAGGGACAAAAGTACTGTGTAGAGTAACAAAGATGAGATCATTGTGTGTGTAGAGTAGCGGCAAAGCTCCGCTTGTAATATCTTGAGCTTGAAAGATGGTATGATTAATCTTAAGGTATGAGGATAGCCAAAATCCTCTCTAAAAAATATCCAATCATACCTGCAAAAGAAGAATCTAGAGAGAGAAATAATAAAACTAGAGAGACAAAGACTAAAAGCCTACATTTTTTGAGGTCCCCCATTTTGTAGAGGGACTCAAAAGGTCCTCCCAATTTGTATAGAGAATCAAAAGGTCCCCCCACTTTGTGTAGGGACTCATGAGGTTCCCCTGCTTGTTTAGAGACTCAAAAGGTCCCCCCATTTTGTGAAGAGACCCAAAAGGTCCCCCCAAAAAGTGGAGGGACTCTTGTCCAAAAGGTATCCTACAAAAGAGGTCCTACCCTGGCAATACCTACAGATTTTGTAGAGGCCAACATATAAATATCTCCCACCCTAGAGGTACCTACAAATGTTGTAGAGGCCAACATACAAATATCTCTCAATGGAATGAAGCTCCACTCTTTGGGGTTCAGGTTCAAATCACTTTAGTGTTCATTTCTTGGTTCCATATGCCCTCAAAGTGATAGCATGCTCAAACCTTGCAATCTCCCATCCTCCCCCCTTCCTCTCCTCTCCCTCCCTCCCTCCTCCTCCTCCTCCCCTCTCCTCCTCCCTCCTCCTCCTCCTCCTCTTCCTCCTCCCTCCTCCCTCCTCCTCTACCCTTCTCCTCCTCCCTCCTCCCTCCTCCCTCCTCCTCCTCCTCCTCCTCTACCCTTCTCCTCCTCCCTCCTCCTCCTCCTCTCTCCTCCTCCTTCCTCTCTTAATCCTCCTTCTCAAACCTTTACCCTTTGAAGTTGTGAAGGAGACTAGCTCTCCACTCCTCAACCCTGGACTCCTCTTGAACCCTGCAACCCTCTCTAAACCCTGGAACTCCTAGTTATCTCTCTCAACCTTATCCCCCTTTTGAACCCTGCAACCCCTTTCTGAACCCTTGAACTCGCATGGAGGCGAGAGCCTCCACCCATCGTAGTGATGCAGCCCTCTTGCTCACCAATGCAAGTATGAGAGCTACTTTCTATGCTTTAGCCTAAACCTCTCACTGGATTATGACACGAGGACCTATGCTACACTTGTGAACACGTATGCTACAATGAACAATGACATGAATGTAGGTGACCAATACCCTCAAAACTTGGACATGGGAGAGACAATGACAACATTTTGGTTCCATTGCCAAGGAGGTTAGCGCCTGAAGCAAAAGCAGAGCATGTGTTTGCATGTCTGAAAAAGAAACCCCTTCAAAACACCATTCAAGACACAACCCTCAAGGCAAAGGAGTGAAAAAATGCTTCCAATTGGTGCAAAAGGATGAGATTTACATCCTAATAAATAATGTTGACTTACATAAGCATGTTAATAATCTAGTCACAAAAAATTAACCCTTAAACCCCCACATCCTATAAAAGCAACACCATCCCCCTTTCTCCCACCATCTCTCTACCTCCCTCTACACCCCGTCTTCCTCCACCCCACCATCTCTCTATCTCTCTCTACACCCCATCTCCCTCCATCCCACCATCTCTCTATCTCCCTCCACACCCCTTTCTCCTACCATCCCCCTTCCTCCTTCCCCTCCTATCTTACTCCATCCCCCTTTCTCCCTCCCTCCCCCTCCATCTCTACCTCTCCATCACCTCCACTTTTTCCGTCCAACATTCCCACTTTCATCATCCATCCCCTCAACCTCTCACTCACCGTCTCTACCACCACTACCAACTATTGTCTGCGTCAAGCTCCCCCCTCCATCTCCACCTCCCATCATCTCCCTCCCCACCACCACCTCGCCTTTTTTTGTCCATATCCCCCTTCACCCCATCACATTTTCGTCAAAATTCCCCACCTCCATTACCTCCACCTCCACCACTCAAAGTAATCCCCCTTTCTCCATCATCTCTCTACCTCCCTCTACACCCCATCTCCCTCCACCCCACCATCTCTCTACCTCTCTCTACACCCCATCTCCCTCCACCCCATGATCTCTCTATCTCTCTCTACACACCATCCCCCTTCCTCCCACCACCTCTCTACCTCCCCCTATACCGCATCTCCCTCCACCCCACCATCTCGCTACCTCCCTCTACACCCCATCTCCATCCTCCCACCATCTCTCTACCTCCCTTTACACCCCATCTCCCTCCACCCCACCGTATCTCCACCTCTCTGTACACCCCATCTCCCTCCACCCCACCATCTCTCTACCATCCTACATCCCCCTTTCTCCCACCATTCCCCTTCCTCCCACCATCTCTCTACCTCCCTCTATAGCCCATCTCCCTCCACCCCACCATCTCTCTACCTCCCTCCATCCCCCTTTCGCACATGCCACCGCCCCTCCGTAGAGAGAGAGTAGAGGCAAAAGTAGAGAGAGAAGAGAGAGAGTTAGGATAGAAATTAACCCTTAGGTTAGTTAAAATAACCATAATACATTAGGTTAGGTTAGGGCTCTCATTAAAAAAAAGGGAGCCCTTTATTCAAAAATTGATTATTTTTCTCCTTAATTTAAGGCCCTTTTTCTTGGTCATTTGAAGCCCAAATTGGACCCTGTCAAAGCCCACCTTTCACACATTGAAAGAGCTTGTTATGCACACTTTTTCTAATACATTTACCCTAGTTTTGGAAATCATTTACAAAACCACTCAATGCCCCCAATTCAGGCTCCTTTTCAAGCAAAATCACCACAACTGTTTGTAGCTTTCACCCATTAGTTTATCCATTCAAAGGCAACATTTTTGCACAATTCTCCTTCTATGTTGTTCTGTGTGGAGGCTCGGTTGAAGAGCGTCGAAGGCGTCGCTTTAAGCGTTGTGCTTAGGCCTTACGACTTGAGTTGGAGTAGTTGCAGAAGTGGAGAGCTCCTGGGTCACCGTCTCATTGTAGGATGGAAGTGCCTACGAGCCAACTGTGACTGCATGAGCAGGGTCACAGGCGTCGCCTTGCTAGGAGGCAACCTGCAAACGTAGTAGTCGCTGTTGCAGGTGTAGACCCCTTGAGTTGCTGTTGCTGGAGACGTAGCTTGTTTGGAAGCTGAGAGCAAGTGAGTCGATGTGAACAGGGAGGTGGCCTTCGAGCAAAAGCCTTGGATGCGTTACGTGCTAAAGGTTGAAACTTGTAGGAGGCTTTGCCTTAGGAACCTCTTTAACGTCATGAGTGGCCTCTAGTCTGTAGTGGAGTTTTGGAGCGTGAGGAAGATCGTAGATGCACTGTAGAAGCTCTCTTTAGTCACTGGAGAGTCGAGACTAAGGGTAGAAGCAAAGGCTCTCTCTCACATAAAGTGCAAACTGAAATTTCTCTCAGAATTGAATCTCTCAGTAGAACTCTCTGTTTCTCACTGAATTTTCTAAGAACCTCCAAAGATCTCTCTCTATTGCTCTCAATGGACAACTCTCAATCTATCTCACAATCAAAATCCTCACAAAGAACTCAAACAATGAACGAAAAAACTCTCTCTAGAATCTCTAAGATTTCATTAGAATCCAAAGATTTCGGCTCTCCTTTGAGTGACACGTGGCACATGCCACCAACCCTATCATAAGGGTTACCACACACTGGTGTGGTCTCCAGATTGACACGTGTCAACCCCTATCTGCCACGTGGCTGACCTTATCTCCAGATGCCACATCAATAGCCCCGTGAGGCTACAACGTCATCAGATCTGATCCTCTTGCCATGTCAGTAGTGCCACATCACCCTGCTAGCTCAGCTGCCATGTTATCAGTGACACATCATCTACCACATCACTTATGCCATGTCATCTACCACGTCATCTGGCCAAATTATCTGCCACATCATCTAGCCATGTCATTTGGCCACGTCATCTACCATGTCAACTGGCCATGTCATCTACCACATCATCTACCATGTCACTTGTGCCACATCATCTACCTGTCATCTGGCCACATCAGCTGCCATGTCACCTTTGCTGACATCATTATCTACCACATGGCACACTCGACCTCTGCAGGCACACACAATGCTCCACAATCACTGCATGTGACCACTGCTGCCACCTCAACACAGGGCTCCATTGGCACACCTCTTGCTAGGCACAATGCCACATCATCACTGCATGTGACCCACAGTGACACATCATTCATTGAGCACCATTTGCACTCCTTTTGCCCCTCCACGTAGATCAAGTCGTATCTCTTGATCGAGGAAGAATTTGAGGAGATTCCAAAAAGGAAAGTCGCTCATTTTTTTGTGCTCTATGCGTTCGTCACATCATGCGCACATTTTGGCACAAGATACACTCACATTTGAGCCTCACCCGACAAAACCACTTCCTTCACACACTTTTGCCTCTACATCGACACATCTGACCCAGCACTTAAAAAGAACAAAAGAAAAGGAATTATTTGCTATTCTTTCATCGATCAATGGTTGGTATAGATCTAGATTAGAGTAGACGATCGCCATAGAGGGGACGCTTTGAATTTCCCCAAGTTGCCAATCTAAGCCATGCCCAAAATTTCCAACTAGTACCTACTCGGAGTCAGCCCATACACTCACATACGGTTTCATATCATTACATTACGTGAAACCTTACGTTCATCAATTCAGTGAGCAGACTTCAGAGAGTACAGAGGCATTGCAGATTGTTTCAGTGGGCCTATAGCACTTGATTTCACACACACATGCCACCATTGTAAAGCCTATTCGGCTATCTCATGGCATTATGCACATCATTTCAGCCTTGTAAAGCCTCTTGGCTATTCCCGGCATCATTGCCACAAGCCTTGTAATACAGATCAGCTTTTATATATTGCAGTTCTATCTTCACCGACAGTTCAGAGATTTCACTTGCCACAATCAGTGTTTTGCAGCTGATTTATACAGAGATTTTTCACGACACTTTTGAGTACATTTCTTGCACCATGTCTATGACTAGCAACCTCAATCTGGAGGCATCTACTAAGTTAGACAACGCCAATTACGGTACATGGAAATATCGAATGGAGACCATTCTTGTACTTCAGAACAAATGGGAGTATGTCGATGGGTCTACCATTGCACGATCCAGCCACCAGTAGCTCTACTCCACCTGTTGTCACAGCACCAGCAATGGGATCTACAACGGGATCTACAGCTACATAAACAGTTTTTGCACCAGTAGCAGATCCTGCCATTGCTCGTGCATAGTTAGAATGGGATAAGAAAGACAAGTATGCTTATCATCTGATCAAGCAGAATGTGCAAGATGTCATGCTAGGACAGATCAACACAGTCAAGACATTGAAAGAAGCATGGGATATGTTCGCAGCTCTCTACGAGTCTAAGAACACATCTAGGATTCTCACCCTGAGAAACCAAATCAACCAAAGTTTTTGCAACGATAGTGAAACCGGTCATGCTTATGTACTCCGCATGAAAGACTACAACAATCAAGTTGCAGTAGCATGAAAGACTATAAACCCTGCAGAAATAATTCAAGTAATCCTAAATTAACTAGGAGAGGGATACAAGAATCTAGTCTAGAGTATTGCCATTCAACGGCAAATTTTGACACTGGAAGAACTTCAATCACTTTTACTTGGTGAAGAACTCAAGACTCAGGCAATTCAAGCACGTAAAGGTCATTCTAATGATCAGGCACTCACAGCTTCAGATAGAAGTAGAGGCAGAGGCAGAGGTAGATCATACCAGAGAAGTGGTCATCATCAGCAACAAAATCAAAGTCAACATTAGCATTAGCATCACCTCAGCAGCATCAGAATCAGCAAAAGAGGAAATCATTCCAACCGAGGAAGATTCCAAGGACGAGGGAATGCATCCACCAATGTGTCAAACCTCCAGTGCAACTATTGTCACAAGTTTGGACGCTATGAAAGAGATTGCCACAAGAAGCAGTACGACCAAGGCGATCAATCCAGCAGTAATCGAGGGAATTTCTGAGGCAGAGGAAATCATCGTGGTGGACATTCTAGTCACAGTCATTTTGCAAATGAACATACATGGGAATATGTTTCTTGCAAGCGAGGAAATGCAGCAGACTGACACAATGTATCTAGACTCTGATTTCAATCCCAAAGAGGATTACAGCTATCAAATCGACTAAGTGGAATAGGATCCTTGGTACATTGACAGTGGTGCATCATCTCACATGACAAATCATCAGGAATGGTTCACAGAAATGAAGCCATTAGAAGGTCAAAAAAATGTCATATACAGAGCAGACAATACACTGAATCCAGTTCAAGGGACAGGTGTTATTCCTATGAACAATTTCATTGGTATGAAAGGATTGGTGAAAGATGTGCTCTATGTGCCGAAGCTCAGCAAGAACCTCTTGTCAGTAGTTCAAATGACGGAACACAATTATCAAGTGATCTTCGATGGTGATGAATGCACTATCAGAGATAAATCCAAACGATGTTAGCTAGTAGCAAAAGGTGTCAAGGAAGCATGCTTATATAGAATGCTAGCTACAGTACCAGATAAGCATGCCATGTCAGCTCAACCACAACAGATGCCACTACCTGCAAAATGGCACAAGAGATATGGTTATGTCAACTTCAAGTACTTGTTAGATCTCAGGAATTAGAATATGGTAATTGGGATTCCGAAGCTACAGTTTCTTGGAAAGGTTTGCGAAGCATGCTACTTCGACAAACAAAAGCGAAGCAACTTTGTTAGAAGTACCTCTCATGCACGAGGTATTCTTAATTTGATACATACAGATGTATGGGGTTATGCCCAGATCCGTAGTATCAATGGTTTATTTTACTACTTGACTTTCATCGATGACTACAACAGATATTGTTGGGTCTATTTTCTGAAAGAGAAATCTGAAGTCTTTTCCAGATTTCAAGAATTCAAAGCCATGGTAGAAAACCAGACAGGCAAAAAGATTAAGCTCATGAGATCAGATAGAGGAGGTGAATACATGTCTTCATCAGCATTCATGAACTTTTGCAGAAATCACGACATTCGAAGACAATTCACATGTGCAGATACTCCTCAGCAGAATGCAAGAGCTGAAAGGAAGAGTGGGACTTTAGCAGACAGTGCTAGAGCAATGCTTAGTGAGAAGCACCAGTATTGGGCAGAAGCAATAGCCACTGCAAACTATTTGCTTAATCGACTTCCTACTGAACCGATACAGGGTATGACTCCTTATGAAGCATTCACTAGACACAAGCCACACATTAGGCATCTCCGCATATTTGGTTGCATAGCATATGCCCACATACATGATGATCATCGTGTAGGAAATTGGATGCGAAGTCACGCAATGCATCATGGTTAGCTACACTAAAGAAAGTAAAGCATATAAATTGTATGATCCCATCAACCGCAAAGTCATTATCTCCAGAGATGTAATTTTTGATTAGGAATCAGAATGTAAAACCTCGCCTACACAAGAGATAGAAGCATCGACTTCACAGTCATCTACAGAACAGGTTGATGAAGAAGAGCAAGAATTGCCAGCAACACCCCAAGCAGAGCCACAGCAGCTCAGACAGTCTACTAGGGAAACCAGACCTCCGACCAGATTGACATATGCTCAGAAAGGCAAAGCAATTCAGGTGGAAACCACCAACTATGCTCTTATGACTACCATCGTGGCTACAGGAGAACCAGTGTACTTCAAAGACGCAGTAGATAAGCCAGAATGGCAAACTGCTTATGAATGAAGAAATGGATGCTTTGTATAAGAATAATACTTGGGAATTATGTGACCTTCCACCAGGAAAGAAGGCCATAGCAAACAAATGGGTATACAAAGTGAAGTACAATCCAGATGAAAGTATTCAGAGATACAAAGCCAGACTAGTTGCAAAAGGATTTGCACAACAATATGGTCAAGACTATGATGAGACTTATGCTCCAGTAGCAAAGATGGATTCCATACGGTTCTTGATATCACTAGCAACACTTAGCAGATGGAATGTGTATCAGCTCGATGTCAAGAATGCATTTCTCAATGGTTATCTAGACGAGGAAGTCTACATGCAACAACCAACAGGTTATGTTGAACCAGGAAAGGAGAATAAGGTTTGCCATCTCAAGAAAAGTCTCTACAGCTTAAAGCAAGCACCCAGAAGTTGGTACAACAGAATTGACAAATATTTTGCTAATCTAGGATACATGAAATCCAATGCAAATCATACTCTCTACTACAAAGTTCAAGGGGAAGACATTACTATTGCACTTTTGTACGTAGATGATCTGATTATGACAGGAAGCAACAATAACTTCATCAGAAAACTGAAACAAGACTTATCTGCAAAGTTTGACATGAAAGATCTTGGACTTATGCACTATTGTCTTGGAATTGAGTTCTGAAGAGATTCAGATAGCACATTCATGAGTCAGCTCAAGTATGTTGACAGTCTCCTGAAGAAGTTTCATGTGGTAGATTACAAGATTGCAGCCACTTCCATGGAACAGAGTTTGAAACTTACTAAAGATTCAGAAAAGCCTACAGTCAATGACAGGTACTACAGGTAGCTCATTGGATCTCTTATATATCTGACTATCACTCGGCTGGATATTTGTTATGGAGTAAGCTCACTTGCACAGTTTATGGCAAATCCAAAACAGTCTCATTGGAATGCAACCAAAAGAGTCTTGAGATACATCAGAGGTACAAGACAGTTTGGGATAGAATACAGAGGAAGTCATCCATGGTTGCATGGATAGTGTGACAGTGACTATGCCGGAGATCATGAGACCAGGAGATCGACACAGGGATACGCATTTTTCTTTGGTCAAGGTGCTATATCATGGTTGTCAAACAAACAACCAACTATTTCTTTGTCTTCGACTGAAGCAGAATATAGAGCACTCACTACAAGTGCATGTGAGGCTATATGGCTCAGAAGACTATTGTCAGAAACAGATTACTTTGATGAGTCAAAGCCAACAACAATATACTGTGATAATCAACCGGCTCAAGCATTGGCCAAGACTCCAGTATATCACTCCAGGACAAAGCACATTGATGTCAGAGAGCACTTCATCAAAGAAAGAGTGTTACTTAGTGACATCACACTACAGCATTGTGATAGCAAAGAGAATGTTACAGACATCTTTACCAAACCACTCGGTAAAGAACTTTTCAAGAAACACCGATTAGCTCTTGGTTTGATGCAGAGGAAGGACATTTCCATTAAAGGGGTATGATGGAATGTAATGCTCAGTCCTTCTTCGATTCCCCAGAATCATCATCTTGAGGGAAGGCCTACTTCATGATGTTGATCTTAAGGGAAAATGTTGAGAGTTCACGCTCAGCATCATGTGATCACGTGTGCATAGCACCATCATCATGTGATCATATGTGCATTGCACTAACCCTATAGAGTGCTATAAAGGAAAGGGTTAGATCCCCTAACCCTAATCCTAACCCTAAATGGATTTGTATATATTCTATTTTTTTAACTAAATCTAGTGTACAGTTAGTCATTTGTAGTGTGCTCTCTAGCTATGCCCTCTCTCCTCATCTCCACTCTTCTCCTCTCTCCTCTTCATATTTTGTCACCTTTTCCCTCTCTTTTCTCTCTTTTTCCCCTCTCTTTTTTCCCCTATTCTCTTATTTCTTCTCTTCTCCCCTCTCTTCTCCTCTCTTCTCTTATTTCCTCTCCTCTTATTTCCCCTCTTTTCTCACTTTTTCCCCTCTCTTTCCCCCTATGAACATCAACATAGTACTATTTCACAAAAAAGTATGGAGTGGAAGTAAGACTTTAAGTGAAGAAGCAACCAATGTTCAAAATTATATGGAGTGGATAGTCAAAAGGCATTGTCATAGATGCAACAATTTGTAGAATTACCAAATGTGTAAAAGATTTTCCGAGAAAAATCACCAAAATTTTAGGTAACCCTCCGAATGAGCATGTTAACCCTATTTATGCATCAATCTAATGAGCAACCCAAGCAATCTATAAGCAATGCATAGCATTGTGTGTGGATGAGCGGCAAAGCTTCGCTTATAATATCTTGAGCATGACGTAACATATTTGATAGATTTAATAGGAAAGGTATGGCCAAACACTCTCTAGAAAAGATCTGGACATACTTGCAAATTCATTGTTCAGAGAGTGAAATACTAGATTTAGTAAAAGAAAGATGCTCCTATTAGACTGACAAGAAATGAATGAGAATGTTCTCATTGGGACCTTGTTTCCACTTATGTCTAATGAAGTATCCATTTTATGTCAAGACCTTGGATTCCAAATCCAAATCCTTACCTTCATTTTTCACACACCCTACTTCTCTTGTTTGAATCTCTCCCACAGGTCCCATCCTTTCTCCCCCCCCCCCCCTTCCTAGCACTGCCGCCGCCACCGCCTCCTTCTTGCTCTTCCTTTTTCCTCCATCATCCCACCACCTCCCCTCCTATTTTCCTTTTTCCTCCACCTCCACTTTCTAGCTACCACCATCACTACCTCCTCCTCCTCTTTCCTCCACCAGACCATTCATGAATCCTCCTCGTCCTACCTTGTCCTCCCACTCTCACTAGCACCAATCCTCTTTCCTTCAAGGTAATTCCTTCCCTTCCCTCTCCTCTTCCCACTCTCACCACCAGCACCAATCCTCCTTCCCTGGAGGTAATTCCTTCCCTATTTTGCCACTCTTCCCACCATCTCTTCCATTCCCTTTCCTTTCCTCTCTTCTCCCAACCCCCTTACTCTTCCCTTTCCTCTATTCTCCCACCCCCCTCAGCCCCTTACTCCCTCCCCTTTCCATTCCTTTCGTTCCCCCTTTTCTTACCTTTTCTTCACCTCCCCTCCCGTCCCCTTTCTTTTCGCACCCCCATCCTCCCTCCCCTTTCTTCTCCTTTCCTCCTCCCTTTTCTTACCTCTTCTTCTCCTCCCCTCCCCTTTCTTTTCACACCCCCATCCTCTCCCCTTTATGGGCCCTCCGCCCCCCCCCCTCCCCCGCTCCTTCCTCTTCTCCTAGCTCCACCCCCTTTCTTCTCTTCTCCCACCCCTCCCCTTTCCTCCCTTCCTTCTCCCATCCCCACCTCCTTTCCTCTCTCGTCCCACATGCCTCCTTCCCTTCTTCCAACCCTTTCTGCCCCCCCCCCCCCCCCCCCCCCCCCCCGCTTTATGTCCCCCCAAATCCCCTCCCCCTTCCCTCATTTTCCCCTTGCGTCCAATTCCTCCATCATTTTTGCAAAACACCCCTCCTTCCGCCCTTCCATTTTAAACTTGACAATTTCTTTTCCCCTTGTTACTGCACCCATTTCAAACCCTCCCCTTCATCTCCCCCCTTCCGATCTAGCCAAATAATGGCAATCAATGGGATCCATGCGGGATCATCGCCTTGCCCTTTCCCGCTCAAACCCATCAATCACTCCACCCCTCCTTCCCACTCATGCCCTACACTCACCACCCCCCTACCTTTCCTCAAGCCAACCCTATAACTCATCTCACCCCCTTCCTACACACCATCCCCCCGCTACCCTTTGCCTTCCTTGCTTACGATGGTGGTCGCTAACCCCCTTTTACAAGGAACTAACTTAGAATAACCCAATAAGTAAAAAAAATTACAAAAAAGTACTAGAATAACCCTAGTTACCAGCTAGTTAGAGCTAGTTATAGTTGTTCAAAACTAACCAAACACTAGGTTAACTAACAAACTCCCACCAAACAAAGAAAGAGCACATTAATCCGCCAGTTGAACACCAAACCAAACTCTGATTGAACCCAATTTTTAATATGTTGGTCCATTTTAACATTAGTTATAAAGTCCTAAGGTCCTTGTAAATCTTGGACCTTGATGCTCATCCTAAGGTCCTCGTAAATCATGGACCTTGATGCTCGATGGAGACAATTCTTATGCTATGGGTACTTACTAAAGTTTAGACTTTGATTGTCGATCTGCTTGAGGCGTTCATAGCTTGAGGCGTTTCTTGTTCCAATCTCTTGGGTGAAATATGTAGCGGCAGATTCCTCTTTGATGCTTGATGCTTCTTTCGCAAATCACGTGCTATGCAAAGCTCTCTAGAGGAGTCATTCAACGTTCTTGCCAAGACTCCTCGAGCTTCCTAGGGCTCGGACTGACTGTTACACACTTGTCCACTAACGTCGTACGCCCCCTACTCACGCCTCTTCTCAAAGTATGCCTGAATCTGTTCCACCGCCAATTCTATTCAAAGTTCTCCTATGCCATGTTCTTGGATTCGTCCTCCATTTCTGCTCGACCATTTCCAAGAGCTAGGGATGGCATAATTGGTGAGAACACACGTCATATGCTACGAGTGATACACATCTTTGGAAATAGCGCACATGAATCCTAGATGCAAATACACCTTGTACCTTATGCTAGTACTCTTTTTGCTAATAGTATTCCCTCGTGCACATGCAGTCTAGCATGCTTAACTACTCAATCACAAGACTGCCAGAGAAACGTCCGTTAAACTATTCCCCCATTCTAGGTAAGATGGGTGAACGTGCAAATAACATCATGCAAACAAGCAATACTCAAATTCTATATGCACACAATCACAACCAGTATTAAAATCTACAAGCAAACTTCTCACATAAGCTCCATGTATGGCACTCAAGACGCAAAAAATCAAGAACTTTATAAATTCTGCACTACACTCTCTAACTTTAATTGACTGAAACTCTCTTCAACCTCGTATGGGCATGCATTTAGTTTTGTAGGCCACGGGCTCCGGTATCCAAAATCCTACATCGGACTCTTGCCAAACGAAGATCGAAATCACTGGCTTGGAGGCTTAACACTGCTGAATCAAAATGGATCAAATTTTTGTTATCTTTGGCAACGATCAGCAAATAGAGCATATTGCAATTGGGTGCAAACCTAAATGGATACTTAGATCAAGTGGTGTACAAACAAGTTAAGGCTACGTGAGAACTGAAAGAGAGGGGTACGTGCAAATTAAAAAAGATTCTAAATGGTTTGAAGCAAGTATCCAAATGTTGGTGTAAGCAAATCAACCTACACTTCGCAATTTTGGAACACACAATCCTGTGTTTTGTACACTTTAGATAGAAAATATGACCTTGCAGACGATTGAATAGTGACAAAGTAGCAATGAAGGTTTTATCACCGACAGGAAGATAGGTGCCTATATTTTTAACATTATTTAAGAAATAATTGCTTCAATAGCACAAATCATCTGTGGAGAGGCTGTATAAGGGTGCATTACTCCCAAAGTGCACTTGGAAACACCTCACCAAAGGATTAGATGATTGCAGCCACTTGAGATCTGTTTAAAACCACTTCAAAATTACATGCCAATGGAAGGCTATTGCGAATAGGCTAGGTTTGAACTTGTAAACTACAGGACCTTGAGACTTCAGTTGTGAGGTTCTGCTCAAAACTTAGAAAAACTCATAATTTAAAACAACCACACAATTGTGAATGCTAAACAGTTTGACTCACCGGATGTCTCTTTGAACTGCTTCCAGCTACCATACCAGAAAACTTAAGCATAGGCTCTTAACATGGAGTCTCCAAACAAGCTTTCAGTGCTAAGGATTCCAGAAACCACTGGATGTCTCTTCGAACTGCTTCCAGCTACCATACCAGCAAACTTACCTAAGAATAGGCTCTTAACATGAAGTCCCCCAAACAAATTTTCAGCGCTTAAGATTTTGGTACGGTCAAACATTTCCCATTTCCAAATAAAGAGAGGAAATCGGGACGATAAAAATTAAACCATGTTGAAGTCCAATGGCATGTTAGCCAGAAGGCAATAGAACAGGACAAAGCGACTGCAACAAGCTAGGAATTAAATGTGAGAAGCCCTGCTCAGAAAGGATCAGAGCGCCAGTGCATTATTCAACAATCCATAAAACTCACTGCAGGCAAACAATCACAAAAAATAAAATTTGTCAGCACCTTGTACAATTGCTTCAGAGAATAAACTAAACTATTTAAATTGTTGCAACACAACAACCACGAGTTCACATTTGATAGACATCACTGTATACCTCTGCATCCTCAACCTTCCCTGAATCATCGACTCTTAACTGATCATCCCCTGCTCAAATGGACATGCAGAATGTTCATTCGGTATGACAATACTAGTTACACAATCGTAAAACTCATGTCCACACCACCTAGCTTGAGAATACACTTTTTCATATGACTTACATATGACAATACTAGTTACACAATCATAAAACTCTTATCCACACCACCTAACTTGAGAATACACATTTTCATGCAAAGCTACCTTAAAACACTAGCAAATCTAACCTAGAAACGCTGAAAACCTAAGACCCACATACCTCCATCTTCTGGAAGGTCTGAGGTCCAAAGCGTCAGGTTGTCTCTCAGTAGCTGCATAATTAGAGTACTGTCTTTGTACGAATCTTCACTTAGAGTATCAAGTTCGGCAATAGCTTCATCAAATGCTTGCTTAGCTAGGTGGCAAGCTCTGGGAGATACCAAAGTAAAGCAGCAGACTTTAATGCAATAATCAGGGGACACAAATCATATGTCAAGTAGCAATTTCTAAGAGCATTCATAGCTCAATAATCTCATTACAGAAACTTGGAAAAGGAAGGCCAAATCAAGAAAAACGGCTTACCGTTCAGGAGAATTCATGATCTCATAATAGAAAACTGAAAAATTCAAGGCTAACCCAAGCCGAATAGGGTGAGTGGGTGGCAAGTCTGTGCCAGCGGTGTTAGATGCGGCCTACAAAAAGGGAGAACAAAGGCCAAGATGATCAAGCCGCAAAAGCATCCCTGCCAATAATTTTATATGCGACAAGACAGCACCTACGACATATCAGCCGCTCTGTATCTAGGGTCACCTGATAGGCTTTAAGGGATTGATCTGCAGCCTCTTTCCTGTCACTGGCTGTCTTAAACTCTGCCAGATACCGAAAGTAGTCGCCCTTCCTAAGAAACACCAAAAACGCTCCAATAAGTTCCGCACACTCAAATATCCGGAGGTGAGACTACCTTATGAGTCCCTATAGCAAGACTGAGGGAGCACCATCAACAGCAATGAAGTAAAAGCTGCACGGAACGTAATGTGACAACATTTACATCTTATAGTAGAAGACAGTTGATTCTCCTGATCCAGATGAAGGAATGAGATGCTCATCGATAATCATCAAGATGTCGTTACAGATCTTGGAGAGTTCTTCCTCGACTTTGTGCCGGTAATCTTTGATTCTTTTTACATTCCGTTCGTTGGACTTGGCTTCCTCTTTCTGTTCTATAGAAGACAAAATCCGCCACGAAGCCCGACGAGCACCAATAACATTCTTGTAACCCACGGAGAGCAGATTCCTCTCTTCCACTGTGAGCTCCACATCCAACCTCGCGACTTTCTTCATGGACTCCACCATCTCTATAGAGAAAAAGATTTTTATAGTGCTATATGCAATCGAAAGACTAGAAAATACAAATACAGAAACTCGTGATGGGAAAAGCCTGCATTTTCCAAAGGGAACAGAAAAGATTTTCGGATTCAATCGAATGGAGCGTGGATATGAGGATCGATCCGCGCAAGGTGAGGCAAATCCTACGACAGGGGCAAGGAGAGGAGGGGGAGAAAAGGGCATACCATCGTAACGTTCGGCCTGCTCAGCGAGCTTGGCCAGGTAGACGTGGGTGTCGCGCTCCTTGTGGGTGCTCATGAAGGCGGATGGGGCAGAAGAAAGGAGGAGAGAGAGGAGAAATGGCGATGAAGCGAAGCGAAGAAAGAGGCTATGGCGATGATCCGAAGAGCAGACAAAGGCTATGGCTATGGCTACGGCTATGGCGATGGAAACTGGAATTTAATGCTCTTCTCCTTTTTTTTTTGGAAGAACAACAGCCAGATTCACAGCATCTGGGCCGTCCAAATCCCCCTATTATCTTGTCTCTCTATTTTTATTTTTCTTTTTTTTTAATCCACGGAAACACGTAGTATATGATGAAAAGCATTTTTGGTAACCAATACAAAAACCTTCAACTTCAAAATTTACAAGATTTTTCCCAACACTTTGCAGGTTTTTCACCAAAATATAGCTATAATGGCCTCACAATTACAAATTGAAAAACCTTTGCTCCCAAAATTTTGAGGTTTCCTTCTGAATTCAATAATTCACCTGACATGAAACCTCGGTTTTTGGTGAACACTGGACACGACATTCATTGAACTTATTACCTTCCGCCCTCCTACCATTGGTTCTCCATGCCTTGCTTCCCTATCGGAATTCGTTCCCATGCCTTGGAGTCCATTCTTGAGACTGGCGATGTGTGTTCATCTGAGCTCGTTTTTGGGAATGGACGCCTTTCTTTCTCTTCATACACGATGTGATGGAGGTGTGTGGACATGTGTTTAGAGAGGGTGTTTCCATGTCTGGGCTTCAAAAGGTTAGTCGAAGTTTTCGTGTCATTGCTCGCCAAGCTTGCTTGCTCTCGCCAGTTAGGTGCTTCCATCGACAATGACTGATCAGAAGGAGCGGCTCAATCCATGGATACTAGGAGCAATGACACATTCAAGAAAGGTGATGGTGCGTGCACCCGTTATTGACTTCCTATTCAAATTTCGTTTCACCTTCCAAACTCAATGTTAGTTGCACTCGTCAATTTGCTTAGACTCGCTCCTCTCGTGCCATCATCTTTGGTAGGACTGTTAATCTTGTTGTTACCTGACCAAGTTCATTCACCTTTGTGACCTTGTTGTTGTGGTTGGCAAGCCATCCCCACAATCGCTTGAGCAACCATATTCATGACTCCCATCCATACACGTTTTTAGGAAGAGCCACGGTGCTTGCTTTGCTCATCGATATCGGTATATGGTAGATGTTTGTGATTGGCACCAGTCAAGAAACACCGCGTACCCCGTATCCACTCTCATCCCTATCAATGTTCTTACATTTGCAGAATCGG
Organism: Dipteris shenzhenensis; assembly: GCF_047967505.1. NCBI lineage: Eukaryota > Viridiplantae > Streptophyta > Polypodiopsida > Gleicheniales > Dipteridaceae > Dipteris > Dipteris shenzhenensis. Next base: position 40,193,250 of record NC_141602.1, on the reverse strand, counting down.
ATGCCATCTTTGTAGAGCTACAAAAGTTTGGGAAAACGGGTGCCCATGCTTGCATTGACAATGCAACCTCTCAAAGGTCCAAAAGGGAGCACATTTTGATGGCTCGACCTTGGAACCAAGCGGCTTGTTCTTGATTCTTTTTCCTGTCCACTTTGCCGACTTTGTACCAAGGCTATGAATTATGAGGTCTGGAATGTGTTCAAGGTGCTACGGTTACATGCTTTGCCACCTGTTTCATCAACTCGTCGCTTCCACATTCCACCCTTGCTATCCCTGTCAACCTCACGGAGACAAAGAGACCCCACAAGGATGATAGTTTGCTGAAGAAGTCGACCCAAAGAGAAAAGGTAGTATAAAGTGCCAAATAAACATCTACATGCGATGGGTCGAGCATGAGAAGGGTGGACGCATCTAGAAATGAAGGCGGCTTCTGTTTTGCTTCAAAGGCCTTGTGCTTCCTCAGCTTCCTCACATTTCACCACTCCCCCTCATCATCTTATCGGCTCATAACTTGTGTTTTCCTATACATTGCACCCTTCTATTGCTAGCTTGTGCTCCACGATTTCTTACGTTTTCTTATGCCAGTGTAAGAAGGAGATGAGTTCCGCAATATTAAGGTTCTCCTGGTTTACTACCATGATCCATCCTTCTAGGTCCTGAGGATCTCCTGGCGGTTTGAGTAGTTTGGATACATATCCTACTGAGCTCAATGGGTTTTTGTCGCCTTGACTGTCGCCCATGCTGGTACCCAAATCAACTCACGTTAAGGCCCCCTTCATTTGATCATTACAGGAACAGCAACAAGCAGAGCGCACCATTGCCATGCAGAAGACCACGTTGTGTTTGATGTTTACACTATAGGAGCCTGTTTTAATATGCCTCTAAAATTTGACAACCATAGAGTGATGCTAAGGCTCACATCCTCCAATCCTATCCTACTCGTGATGCTAATTAAACTGCTCAATGTAGAAATGTTTGCAAACGAACCCCTATGAATGCAAAGGAAACAATATTAACATGACCAACTAAGATTGCTTCAAGCTTTGGAGGATAAAAAACCTTTGCAACATTTAAATACAACATGCAGCCCAGCTCAAAATAGAATGAACAAGTGAATCAACCTTAACTTATGATAACCACACCCTAAGCTTCAAAGCTCCATTCATAATTTGCCTTTGTAGATTCATTCATAAATGTCAACGCCCGCACTTCATTTGATAGTCACAATCATTAAAGCGTGTGAAATTGATTTCAGCAACGACTATTGCGAGCACAAAAGAAGAAGAAGGCATGGGAACTGACACGAAGGGGACCGAACATTCTTCCCCCACCAATACTCCCAGTTGTAAAGCCTTGTTGCCAACAAGCTTAAAACCTCACAACTCCAATGCACTCCCAATCCTAAAAATCAATTATTTGTTAGAATATGTTGATTACCCTTTCACATTTGAAGGGCAAGTACTTGCTAGGTATAGGACATTAAAGGCAAGAGATGCTTCTTATGCTACATACATGTGGGTTGACTTGAGCGATTTTGATTGCTGCCAGCCAATCACCTTGCATGTCTCACACATGTATGTGTTCCACTTGAAAGAAATCCTTGAGATTGGTGGGTTTTATAGAATATGGGGCCCATGATTGCTTAAAAAAGCCCCGATGAAGGTGGAACATGTTTTGTATCATTGCGACTAGTAGATGCAACCACTAGGGTTTTAAAAGGTGAACCTTTCCATAGTACCCTTTCCCTTGTTCCAGTGAAATCTATCAGTGTGTACCTACCATGGGTTTCTCAACAAATGCAAATTGAGAGAGTGTTTTCCACTATTGTTATGGAAAAAATTGCATTCATGGTCGTGAACGCAGACCTTGACGGCCCATTATCTGACCAAACTATCATAGCAGATGGTCCAAACCCCAAAGACCCTGAAATAGTAAGGCTTCTTCCCTTTTCGTATCTGCTCTTTGAGAGAAACTTGGCATAAGCACACAGCATCTTTCCCTTCTTTGTAGTTATCATTCGTGGTGGATCGGAGGGCAACCCTCGCATGTATAGTTAAAGAATTCATTGAAGAGGGGATTGTCATATATGTGGCAAAAAATATTTCTTTTATGCCTGCTTGACGTACGACTTTACTATTCTTGTAGCTACCTCTGACGGAAGGATTCGCACCACTCTTCAAGATGCATTTGCATGTCAAGTCTCTGATCTTGATTATGACTAGAAGGTGCTACTAGTGTGAACTTTGATTTCAAGCAACGCTAATAAGTTGCGGCCATACATTCCAAATGTGATGGCCTCCTAATTGTGTGCACGTAAACGGAGTCCTGCATTTACCAACCTAAATGGCCCTTTGGGGGAGTTCCAATTCGGCGCACGCATAGGCTCCCATGTCAAGATGCCGCCATGACCCCACTTGACCCTTCTGTTATATGTGTGCCACACCACATAACATCATCTCCATCCCCGCATTGAAAGGTTGTGTGGTGCCTTGTGATCGTTGACTTTAAACTTCATGGAGCTCATGCAGATGAGGTGATACACTTGCATTGCCCTTTCATGGAGTATTATACCCAGAGTGTTGTGTAGCCATAGAACTTGTTAATGGATTGCTGACCCCGTCTAGGCATTTTACAATCAACAGATCCGGTTTCATCACCATGTTCGATCCAGATGCTTAGCAAAGCCACGTTCTTTAGCTGGGTTATCGCGTACATCCTTGAGATTGTTGCTTTCATCATTTTCTCGCTTTAATAATGTGAAGTTATACATATTGTGGATTTGGAATAAAGGAGCTCAGTCCCCTTGCTAAAGTTATGGTGCCTTTTAGTGGACCCCAACTTCATGCATGTGGAAAAGTTTAAAATAGGAAATGTCCTAACTTATACTTACCAAGGCATAAATCAATCAATTTTTGCATAGATGTCTGCATCATAAGTTCCCATAACATTATCAAATGAGTGTATGCTACCATATTGAGACCACTTGGTGACTCGATTATAGTTCAGTCAACCCATAAAACATGCCTACATAGTACCGTATCAAGGCATGAATCAATCAATGTTTTCATAGATGTCTACAGCATAGGTTCCCATAACATTATCAAATCAGTGTGTGCTACCATATTGAGACCACCTCGCGACTCGGCTATAGTTCAATCAACCCATCGAACATACCTACACAGTACCATGTGAAGGAGGCTTTGGCGACTACACTAAGTGCGAGCTGCACATCAATTGTCCAGGCACCTCGTTCAAACATACACACTAGAGGAAGGGCAATGGCCACACAAGTTAGCCTCGCTATGGAAAGGTTTCCATGGGACATTGAATTATAGGAGAACACCCCGAGTACCTCTAATGTGCTAAATTGAATTGAGAGGTTCTTTGAAAGTCACATGTATGAGTCATTACTCAACATGTTGCACCAATGCATCTCAAGAATGTCCTCCGAAACAAGAACTCTATGGAATAGGCTCCGCACAACCTGTTGCACATGTCCAGCTAAAAAGTTGACAAAGGATAAGGTCGCATAGCTCCTTATGAACTCTACCAGTTCAAGAGCTTTGGTCCACAATTTGTTGGCACGTATCTGTCACACATTCGGCACAACAATTACTCTACTATTCCACGATGGCATCAGTGTCATACAGACAACCAAAACTAGTGCACACCGTGAGCACGACAACCATGCAATACTCATGATGATTGATTTCCATCGATCGGAATTGCTCCATTGCAACCACTTCCAACGAACTGGACTAAGGAGGACAAATACAGCTTCACGAACTACTATGTGCATGCCCTAATGTTTCTTCTAACAACCTAGCTTTGCTTTACAGCCATGGGCGACACACCATGGATGATATACAATCTCGAGCATTCGCAACGAGATTTATAGGAGCAGGGCAAAAGCATTCAGGGCAAGCCACGAGATGGCCAGCATGCCAGATGATGGCAAACATGGATAGAACATCCACTATAGCAAATGCATAGGTGGAGGCTTCGTCATTCGCCTGTGAACAACAACCTGTGGACTCAATATACCGAAGAGAGTGGCAAAGTCTCCTTGGGCCTCCTATGAGGATAAAATGTAAGACACTTCGACATTCCCATGTGCATGTTATCAAACTCTAGCATTCTACTCAGGCTACCTTCTACTACTAAGATGTTGCTACAGGAACATGATTTGACAGACATAGACACCACCTCCACTGCATGCTACATTTGTTGAAACTACTTACACCATTGGAGGAAACAAAAGCTACCAAAATTTTGTGCAGAGACAATGGTCCTATCGGCAAAAACAAGGTACATGTCCATTTTAAATAGAGTAGAAGAATGACTAGTAGCAAATAAGAATACCCTTCGCACAACTCTGAGAGCTAACATGCGAAGACCAATATGGCTTACATGGAAGTGTCGTAAATGTCTTTGCAGACACTGACAGAGCGCAGACTAGCTTGCAACGTTTCCTATCAAAAAATACAACAGTGCTAGTCGCGATCAAGTGATGACTCCAATATAGGCACAACTACATCACCGGCCTAGATCCAATTACAACAATGCGTGCGATCCATAAGCTAATCCACGCACCACTTTATCATCAAAACAAGGTACACATTAACACACTATGGATGGACCACATATCAAAACTACAAATGAACGAAACATCTGAGAGGGATATGTTAAGATCACATAACCTTCTAGCTTTGGGTGTGGACATTTAAACAAACACTTTGGTGCATGGCATATACACATGCCAGCAAGTTGTAGACTTCCAAGATAGTCCAATTGTGGCTCCATCTAAGGGATTTCCCCCACTAAGCATATTCAAAGATAAACATTGTGAAGAATGGCATTCCCAACATTGTTCGTTGGGCACCCACATGCATACAACATTCCGGAACGAACAAGTTACCATGAGATTGCAAAATGGAAATTAATGAACGTGGACAAGCAACATAGAGAAACTCTTCTTCAAGACAATGAAGGTCTTGGTTAGGTAAATTCTATCTTCAACATGGGTGAAAATACACAAGTGCATGCTCAGACTTAAACAATTGCAAGCAAAAGATGCACTTGCAGACACAAACATCAAAAAATGCTTGTAATCTAAGATTTGCTACCATGACTTCACATGCTTGTGTACATCTTTAGACTATAAACAACGCCTAAAGAGGAGCCTCTTTGCAATGTTGAGGAAAATTGGACCACCAACATTCTTCATAACATTCTCCATAGTAGAGAGACTATGGCAACCCCTCGTCAAATGCTTGTCTACCTTGCAGCAACGGCAAGGCGATGGGCTTCAGGCACTCACATATTAGGATGTGCACAACATGATTCACTTTGACCTAATAACAATAGCTCGTTATTATGTCAAACAATTCCAAGCTCTAAAGGCATTGTTAAAATAGAACAACACTATATTAGGACCTATCATTGACTACTACTTCATGACGTAGTTCCAAAATAGAGGGAGCCAACATGACCATGCATTGTTATGGTGGGAGGGAGCGTCGGTCTTTGGTTCCACTGACAATGAAAACAAAGCAATGTATTTGACAAGTACATCACAATGGACCTGTGTCAATTTGACCTTCTAGAGTGGGAGATACAAACTCATAACCATAGGAAAACTTGCCGAAAAGGGGAACCACATGTACATTTGGCTTCCCACGCTCCCTATGAGTAAAACACAAGTTCTGCTCCCACTGTCAAATGGCACAAACTTGGGTCCACACAAAAGGAAGCTCAAAGAGATTACTAAAACCTTGGCAAAAGAATCTACATTGCAACTCCATTTCAATGCATTTCTCAAAGGGCTTAGAATATCAACTTGTTGCGAAGCAAAATCTCAATCTTCTTAAGTTTTACATGCATGACATGCGAAGACAGAGGCTATGGCGATGGAGATCGACAAGCTAGAAACTGGAACTTGATGCTTTGCTACAACCCTTTTTTTTGGAAGAACAGCAAGTCCCCATTCACAACATCTGGACCATCCAAATCCCCCTATTATCTTGTCTCTATATTATTCTTTTTCTTTTTTTTAATACATATCATATCCTAGTCAACCGTCCCAGGGCATCTGTTTTGTCCCAACGACACAACATTCATTGAATTTATTACCTTGCGCCCTTATTCGTCCTCCTGCCATTGGTTCTCCATGCCTTGCATACCTATCAAAATTTGTTCCCATGCCTTGGAGTCCATTCTTGGGACACGTGACCAGTGTTCATCGGAGCTCGTCTTCGGGACTCCACATCTTTTTTTCTCTTCATACACGCTGTGATGGAGGTTAATGGACATGTGTTTAGAGAGAATGTTTCCAAGTCTGGGCTTCAAAAGAGTAGTCGAAGTTTTTGTGTCATTTCTTACCTGCTTGCTTGCTCTCGCTAGTTAGGTGCTTCCATCGACGATGTGACTGGATCGGAAGGAGCAACTCAATCCATGGATACTGGCAACGGCATGTTCAAGAAAGGTGGTGGTGCATGCACCCGTTATTGAGTTCCTATTCAAATTTCGTTCCACCTTCCAGACTCAATGTTAGTTGCACTCGTCAATTTTCTTAGACTCGCTCCTCTCGTGCCATCATCTCTGGTAGGACTATTAATCTTGTTGTTACCTGACCAAGTTCATTCACCTTTGTGACCTTGTTGTTCTGGTTGGCAAGCCATCCCCACAATCCCTTTAGCAGTCATATTCATGACTCCCATCCATACACGTTTTTAGGAAGAGCCAGGGTGCTTGCTTTGCTCATCGATGTCGGTATATGGTAGATGTTTGTGATTGGCGCCAGTCAAGAAACACCACATACCCCGTATGCACTCTCATCCCTATCAATGTTCTTACGTTTGCAGAATCGGATGCCATCTTTGTAGAGCTATAAAAGTTTGGGAAAACGAGAGCCCATGCTTGCATTGACGATGCAACCTCTCAAACCCAAACAGAAAAGGTAGTATAAAGTGCCAAATAAACATCTACATGCGACAGGTCGAGCATGAGAAGGGTGGACGCATCCAAAAATGAAGGCGGCTTCTATTTTTCTTCAAAGGCCTTGTTCTTCCTCAACTTCCTCATGTTTCACCGCTCTGTCTCGTCATGTTATCGGCTCATAAGTTGTGTTTTCCTATACATTACGCCCTTCTATTGCTAGCTTGTGCTCCAGGATTTCTTACGTTTTCTTATGCCAGTGTAAGAAGGAGATGGGTTCCGCAATATTAAGTTTCTCTTGGTTTACTATCACAATCCATCCTTCTAGGTCTTGAGGATCTCCTAGCGGTTTGAGTAGTTTGGATACATATCCTACTGAGCTCAGTGGGTTTTTGTTGCCTTGACTATCGCCGATGCTAGTACCCAAATCAGCTCACGTTAAGGCCCTCTTCATTTAAACATTATAGGAACAGCAAGCAGATCGCACCATTGCCATGCAAAAGACCACGTTGTGTTTGATGTTTATAATGCAGGAGCCCATGTTAATACGCCTCTAAAATCTGACCGCCGACCATAGAGTGTAAGGCTCACCTCCTCGTGATGCTAATTAAACCGCTCAACGTAGAAATGTTTGCAAACGAACCCCTATGAATGCAAAGGAAACAATGTTAACAGGACCAACTAATATTGCTTCAAGCTTTGGAGGATAAAAAACCTTTGCAACATTTAAATACAACGTGCAACCCAGCTCAAAACAAAATGAACAAGCGAATCAACCTTAACTTATGATAACCACACCATAAGCTTCAAAGCTCCATTCAAAATTTGTCTTTGTAGATTCATTCATAAATGTGAAAGCCCGCACTTCATTTGATAATCACGATCACTAAAGCGTGTGAAATTGATTTCAGCAACCAGTATTGCGAGCGTGAAAGAAGAAGAAGGCGGAGCTCCTTCATGCACTTCTCTGCTTCTTCTCTTCTATGCCTTTCCATGTCAACCAATTTTGTAGCAGCCTCAGCTTGCTCTTGTGCCTCCTCTACCCTGGCTTCTACACCTTCCTTGAGACTTTTCTCAAGTTGCGCTACCTTTGCTGCATTGGTGGCTTTCTCTTGTAGAAAAGTCACCTTTTGAGACATCTACTTATTGTATTGCTCCAAAATTCAAATATTCACCCAGGAGTGCATCGCATCATGGCCCCAAAAATAGTTTCGTGATTAGATACACCTAAGCAAATGGTTACCCTGGTGTCCTTGTATAGCCGAACCTATGAAGAGGTCTCGCTAGAAGTCTGGATGAGATTTTTGGATACCAAGAAGTCTTAACCGATGCAGGAGCACATCAACAAGTTATAAGAACTTCAATAAGGGATCTTGCAAGCGGGGAATAGATATCTTTTGAGGACATGGCCATAACACTACTATCCTAGCCATTTTCTCAATACATGGCATTCCATTTGTCCTTAATAACTAGTGGTAGAATGGATACGTTGACCTAGGAGAGGCCTAGCTCCTTCCACTTACATGATAACGACCAAGTCATAACTTCCACTATACAAGCACCCATGGGGTGCATGCAGTAAAGGATTGCCTTCTACAAGTTTTAATGATACTAGTTGAATATTATGGAAGGAAAAGTAAGAATTGATGTTGTTTTTTGTACTATGCTTGTTGCATATGGAATCTTCAATGAGGTTGAGCTTGGATTTTGTCTTTTCGAACACAAACAAGGATATTGATTAGACATTCACTATAGTTTAAAGAGAATTAGACAACAAGATCTAGGAACAATTGATGATCTTTGTAGATTTGGAAGGAAAATTGGTGGATAAAAGGAAAGCACCCAATGCAGAACACTTAGATGATGTACGATTAGGGAAGGATTTCATCAATCTACACCTATTATGATGTTGCAAAGCCTTGAAGGGCCATATATCCATCCACATTTCTTCTGTTGCTGCATGAAAGATCAAAATCCAATAATGCAAAGGTAACATAACTGAATTGACAATAAATAAAAATCAAAAGATGCATATTGCATATTAACATCAATTCCACCAAACCACCTAGCTCCCAAGTGGGCTGCTATCAAGGAGTTAAGTGATACAGAAAGGGTCAAAATAGATGGATTGTATGCTTGAGATACGTTGAACATGGAAATTGTTTTTTATTAGAGTGGCATTTGTTGTTTTGCAAGGAATACCTTCATTTTTTTATGTTTGTAGGCATATGGATGGGCTCATGTGGTGAATGAGGCAGATACATTGAACGTGGAAACCTTTTTTTGTTAGAGTGGCATTTGTTGTTTTGCAAGCAAACACCTTCATTTTTTATGTTTGCAGGCATGTGTTTGTAGGCATCTTTGGATGGGCTCATGTGGTGAATGAGGCAGATACATTGAACATGGAAGCTTGCTTTTGTTTGAGTGACATTTGTTGTTTTGCAAGCAAACACCTTCAGTTTTTTTATTTGTAGGCATGTTTGGATGGGCTCATATGGTGAATGAGGTAGATAGCAATCAAATTCTCTTTCATGAGAGGATCAACTATCATAAAGATCCAATTAAGACATAGAGGTCACCTTAAATGGGATGGTTTGAATAGTTTCATAGTAGACTTAAGTGATGAATATTGGTGATTGGTATGCATGATCTGTTCTATTGACCCATACAACACTCAGATTCTCATGAGTTGCCATATTTGATGTACAAAAGTAGGTGCATGATCTCCCTTTGGTAAAAGAAGTGTAAATGTAAATAATATGTAGTTCAACAGGTCAATTTTAATTGCCTGTCATCTTCCTCACTGTGGCCTCTATTGCACAATTCATACTAGACTTGGGTGTTTGGCTATGTTTAATATAGAAGGTAAATATATTACTCTCCTACTTGCATTTGTAGGAGCGATAGGTTATCAACATCGTTAAGGGTGGTGGTATATAATCATAGTGATTATTTTTTGGATCCAATGCTTGGTTATGAACTAGAGACCAATTTGTTATGTCCAAAAAACTCTCATTGGCCATGAACACTTTATACCAAGTTGGTCATAGGTTGCATCTAAGGTCTCCAAAAATAATCAACCCAACTAAACATATGAAGAGTCAAACCGAACAGTTGCATTGGAGACAATTGTACTTGCCAAGAAGAAGTCAAAGAAAAAGATCGAAGCAAGCAAATGAGAAGGACACTTTCATAGAACCAAACAATTAAGAAGGCCTTAAAAGAGATGGGTTTCCGAGAGAAACTAGGCCTAAACAAAAAATGTTGTAACAAGTGTTCTAAAAACTAACACGCAAAAGATGAATGCAAAACATAATATGAACCCTATACTAATATGGTCACGATGAGTTTGACTATTTGTATGCAAAGAAGAGGATTGCACATATGAATTAGGTGGAAAGCAATACTAAGGCCAAATATGGACACCCAAAAGGCAAGGGTAAACGTAAAAAAGACAAGCGAAAGAACCAAGGTCCATCACTGATTCTATGGTGCCATACCAAGGCTAAGTCTCCATTGTGGCAAGAGCGTGTTAAATTGATAAAGAATAACATATAGGAATTGGATCCCAGATGCCGAGATATACAAGCAAAAAACCCTAGATTCAGTGGATGCTCCTGTAGTTACTCGATCAAAAGGCCCAATGGATGGTGAGGAAGACCCTTCACCATCAATAGAAGAAGGGACAAAGGCACTTTGCATCCCCAATATCCAAAGGATTGAAGGGCAAAGCTTAAGCCATTGACTTACCTTCTAGTCTGAGTATGACAACATAGTCCGATACATCAGTTGAAGCTTCTACAAGTAATTCACAAAATGTCTCAAGTTTTGATGAAGAACCAAGCCTAGAGATAGCTAAGGCATGGGAATTGTTCCTTTTATATGAAGATCAGCCTTACAATGGCTGAATTGCTGAAAATTGCCCCGTATTGCAGAGAGTTCTTCTTGCATCAACTCCAAGTCAAAGAGAAGTCAGTCAAGGAAGTGGATTGTCTTGTGACAATCCCGATCGTCAATACCCTAATGGTAGACAAAGAAGTCCAATGATCATTGTGAAGATCAAGAAGTAGAATGTAGGTGTGACATTTTTTGTGCTAATATAATCTCGGAAGCTTTTGTTTAACGACTAAAGCTCAAGAATCTAAGGCCTCCATTTCGAGTTTGCATGGTGGATAAACGACCGCTGAAAACATCAGGTATGCTTTCGAATATTGTTATTACCATTGACGCAACACATCATACCATTAGTCTGCTCCTAATTCCACCATTAACGAGAATGAAAATTATATCACTCAAACAATGATGCACACTTGCCCAATTACGCCAAGCCATTCAGGTAAAGACAAAGGACATCGTTGCAGAAAGATTCTCATTCTTGTTATTTATTCTAAATAACAAGAAAGTAAACCAAGAGTTTTATGTAATTCAAGTGCTTCATTCTCAAGACCAAAAGAGTTCAAATCTTGATCCATTGGAACCAATTGGTTCCCCATCACTCTACTGAGTCTATAGTAAAAAGATAATATGAAATTGTGAATGGAAGAGAACTCCTAACCCATATTACTAGGTAGGCCTTGGCTAAAAAATTGCCAAGGTCTTACATGATTGGGGATCCAAGTTGATGGTTATCAAGACCAAAGCAATAGAGGTTCAAATTCCAACTAATCCAAGCAAAGCCCTAAGTAGTTGCAAACCGAAAGACTTGGAGGTCGAAGACCAATTTCCATAAGACGTTGAAACTCAGCTAATGGGGCGCCGAATATTTTTCCTATTGGAGAGCTTGACCTGCATCAAGTAGCTATCGAACTCAAGCCAAAGCTGAATGCTAAAAATTTGACAAAACAACAAAATCTCTATCCCAGTAATTTCACTGTAGATGTGGTTAGTGAAAAGGGATTGACCGAGACAAAGTTGATAGTTACTTGGCTGGGTTCCAAGAAATTAATTCCAGGGAACAAATGAGAAACCATGTATAGTAGTAGTCAATGCCCATGTGCTTAGTGATCAATTTCCAATCGTAAAAGACTTGTTTATTCAATATAGAGTACACTCAATAAAGTGCCCTTTGGATAAGTCTAGCCTTTATCCAACATAGCATATTAATGCATGTGACATCAAATCTACAAGGGTTTCCATAGTTCCATATGTATTGAAGCTGAACTCATGGATTAAGCATATTTGGAAATAAAAGTTTGTCACAAGGTCTTCATAAGTGACATGATGTTTGGATCAATAGAATTTATGGTAGCAACCCAGCAAAATACTACCGTCCCGAAAATCCTACTGGCCTAAGCACCAACTTCCTTTCATGAGCACAAGCATTGTCATGCCTACATCCGTTCCACCTGCTACATGCAACACATCAAATTAAGCAAGGTGCCTATATACACAAAAAGCAAACATGCAAATGTCTCCATAGGTGGAATGATCACGAGGGCATTACCCTTCCTTAGCAACATGTTTCCTTGAAATATACTTCTAACTCAAGATCCTTTATTGCAATACACAAGGACTACATACAAGAAACCTTTGGAAACAGCTAATGCCAAGGTGGAGATCTAGAACTGACGATGAATGCAAATAGCATGCATGACCATTCATGTTAAGAATGAATGGCCAAATGATACGTGCATGTACACATAGAGATTACAGCCTTCTTAATGAGTGCAGCGTGAACAGATTGGAGGGTCTAGAATCGAGGAATTCAAGAAGGAAGAAACCTTCAACTATACAAGTCAAATAAGAACACTTTTTCAATGTACGACTATATGGGTCCAAGACTGAACGGCTTGCTGCATGACCTGCAAATATCTATCTTTGCATGGATTGATTAGGTAACATTTAAATAAGATTTATTTTTACTATGATTATACATATAAAGACCTAGGAAGTTGTGCTGCTCGACGTTATGCTTACAAAACTTACACCAAGCATTTGATATGCAATCTGAATGTGTTGGATTTCTTTGGCATTCAACCCCACCACAGGAAAAGCTACGACTTGTTTACATTATAAAAGAACATGAGAACTACATTTCAAACAGCAACATAGTGCCAATCTCAGTAGGTACAACATGATTATTCTAGGAAAGGACCTTTTCTTCCAAGATAGCTCCAAAGGAGACAGCAGGAACATCTTCCAATGCAAAACTTGTTTTTGCTTTTCCAAAATCCATCAGCAAGAGTCTCTAATCAATATTACAATGCCTGTAACTATTCCTTTGTATTTGATAGGCTGTCCTCCATCCTTAAAAATAGCTGAAACAATTCACCAGTGCAGTAGTTTACTTACAGCCCTTTCACTGCATGAGGATTAGGACTGGCAGAATCAAAAGTAGAGCCCGGAGGAAAACTCTTCCTCCCAGAGCTCACACAAAAGGATAACTAAGATGACAGAGCACAGAATCATTGATTCCGTGTAGTAGTGATCCTACTTGATCATATCCTGCTCATCTCACAGCAACATATATGAACAATTAACTTCTGAACTAAGAAGATGAAGCCCTTCTAGCTCAAATCCTGTCTAACGATGCAGCTGTTCATTGCATATGACCAAAGATGCCAGACCAGCATATGGCATTAATTTTGAAGAGACCTCAAATGATTGACTCACTGTAATAGTGGTCCTAATTGATCATATACTGCTCGTCCTCTCACAGCAACGCATGACTAGCAATGGTATTAATCTTAAAAAGACCTCAGGTGATAAATCTGTAAAGGAATCTGGAGACGAGATGAGAAGGGCTTGGGACAAGACAAAATTGGAAACCCTATGAGTAGAATTTGAAGTACTACTGAGCTCATCTTATCCTTTAGACAAGTCAGCTGGAAAATCACTTTCGATACCTTCCCTGCAAATGCTGCAGCATTGCCCATCTAAGATAAGTGATTGCCTACACTCTACTCACCAATGCTAGGAAGTTTTGTTTTTACTATATATTCAACGTCAAACAACAGGTCCTGTTCTTCCTTCGCCACGCCCATGACACCCATAACCAGTTCCCTGCCCTCTGCCCATACTTCTTCCATGACCCCGTCCGCCACGAGCTCCATGGTGCCCTCTATAGCTGCCACGATGCCTCAAAGGAAAGCTGCCAAATGTCTGCAAAGAAAATGTCCATAATTCAATGGGCATGAAAATGTTGTGTCCACATAAGTTGCAGAACACTTATTTTCCCAGTTCATAATTTGTAAGAGCACCTCTAGGACCGCCTACATGGACCGATTGTTCTACAAGAAAGAAATGAAAAAATTACCTCAGTATCTATCTTCCGTTGCTCAGAGAACTTAGTCCGCTCTGACCGACCTTCTCGATTCAGAGCATCACAGGATAACGAGTCAAAGAAGTCATCTTTCACATAGACAGACTGCACACACAATGTAGAATTACCTTATGCATAAAAAGTGGCACCTCGCGCATCACGTTATTGCTATTTGATTAACCAAAATCATACAACAAAATCTGAGCAAGGTTAAGCACAGAAGATGATCCAAACATTTCTAGACTATCATAATCCCATTAGCCAAAGCCTTGCCTATCCATAAGCTGCACCAGAAAACAACCAAGCTCATAACATAGAATACATTTTTTTATGTCAGGAATATAACCACATGTAAAACAAGGACACCCAGTAAACAGGTGAAACACAATCCGATCCCTTGACTGGAAGTGTATTGAATGCAGATTCGTCCAGATTATCATGTCAACTGGGGAGCAGTTGCATAGAATGTTGTATGCCCCGATGGAACGAACCTTGGAACTAATAAACAGGGAAAAGCAATCAGCGATGAGCGATCATATGTCAGCTATAGAATAGGGTTGCGAAAGATCTGGTAGAAAAATACATCGTATTCCAGCACACTAAGAAATAGAAGCCCTAGATGACTGTCTGTGCACCCAGAAATATTTTTTCCGGAAAGAAAATCATGGCAAGTAAAGAAAACCACCATGCAAAGAGAAACAATTACAAAGAAACACAAGCAAACAGAGTCAACAATTGGAGCAGATATGGAACAATAGCCAAAGACTTAGAACTAGGAGTGAAAGCAACTCCACAATCAACATAATGGACAATCTCCATTTCGGAAAGCACTTCCCAAGTAGAACCTCGCCATTGGGCTTCTGACCTGCCCTTTAACAGACAGACTAGCACAGAAAGTGGCAGAAACCATATTCCATAGGCACTAAACATCCCAGCATAAACAGATGGTGTCACCAAGAAGACTACTAGATACAAGACCTTTTTGAGACCACTGAGAACTGGATTACAATCAAGAGCCTCAGTGAGGAATGTCACAGAAGATGTGAATCCTTGTGTGAAGTCCTATGTTACGGGTGTTTACCCAGTTAGAAGAACCCATCCCACTAAACTTTCCTCAAAGACGATAAGCTAAGACCTTTAGAAGGTGCATCCCATAGCCGGACAGATTGCAAATTTTGAACAAGTATGTACAGACTAAGAGGGGCTTGTGAAAGTGAATCCTCAAGTTTAATATCACCATAGAAAGAGCACATAATCCAAGGACAGATTGCAAATTTTGAACACATATGTACAGACTAAAAGGGGCGTGTGAAAGTGAATACTCAAGTTCAATATCACCATAGAAAGAGCACATAATCTGATTCTTTTGATCCATCCCAAACTTACGAGCAGTATCCTCCAGGTGAAACCTCCCACCCTGACCGCTCAATCCATTCCACATAGTAGGCAGAGATTAATGCAACAAACGTGAGATCTAGTGCTAGCTAGCTGATGGGAATTGAAGGTGTTGAGGGCCACACAACCCTGCCAATCACCCCACCCTTACAATATCGCACACCGGACGTCCCACCCTCACACTCCAGGCACAAATCCAACGGTCATCCCGTGAGTCCAAATCCAACTGAAGCTGACCTTATACAGAGAAAAATACTGGAGCATTTGCCTTCAGATTTGAACTGTAGATAGCTCTTGGTGTCACCCAGCCTCCCCTGAGAGGAATTAGAGAGATTTGTCTCCACCAGCTCGCAATTGGCGAAATGGCACGGACTGTTATAGTGGCGGCACGGGCAGCAGACGCAACTATCCTCTAGTTGCTTGAAGCTGTAGATTTGCCCTATCACAAGGTATCTCCATCTCAAAGCATTCTGGAAATGGTCGCCTACAGAGGGAGAACAAGCACTTGGAAATTCTGCTCAAAAGAGGAAAAAAATGGAGAAGAGAGTCTGAGAAAGAAGATGATGATGTGGCTCAAGGAGGGAAGTATGGCTCTGATACCACATTCATTGAGAGAGTGTCATTATATAGACACTAGGTACATCCATAGATTACATCATATGTCAGCTCAATAGTGAGCATCTAGATCCACAATCATCTCCATGAATCTCTCAATCACACACCACACTCTTAGATTCACTCATTCACACCTACTAACTGACACATCATCAGTCACACCTACACACACACACACGTGTGTTCACACACTCAATCACATGATCACTGACAACCATAGACCTTGGTATGATCCATGACATCAATTTGTCCTTCATATCAGACAATTGCAGCCAAACATAGTGGCTTTGCAGGAACATAATCAGCACATGTATGCTGGTCACACAGGACATTTTGCTAGTTACGATATTTTCTATGCTGGAGAGTACTCTTTCTTTGGAGTGGCTTTTCTGGTACTCTTTCTATGCTGGAGAGTACTCTTTCTTTGGAGTCGCCTACAGAGGGAGAACAAGCACTTGGAAATTCTGCTCAAAAGAGGAAAAAAATGGAGAAGAGAGTCTGAGAAAGAAGATGATGATGTGGCTCAAGGAGGGAAGTATGGCTCTGATACCACATTCATTGAGAGAGTGTCATTATATAGACACTAGGTACATCCATAGATTACATCATATGTCAGCTCAATAGTGAGCATCTAGATCCACAATCATCTCCATGAATCTCTCAATCACACACCACACTCTTAGATTCACTCATTCACACCTACTAACTGACACATCATCAGTCACACCTAACTCAGGCACACCTACACACACACACACGTGTGTTCACACACTCAATCACATGATCACTGACAACCATAGACCTTGGTATGATCCATGACATCAATTTGTCCTTCATATCAGACAATTGCAGCCAAACATAGTGGCTTTGCAGGAACATAATCAGCACATGTATGCTGGTCACACAGGACATTTTGCTAGTTACGATATTTTCTATGCTGGAGAGTACTCTTTCTTTGGAGTGGCTTTTCTGGTACTCTTTCTATGCTGGAGAGTACTCTTTCTTTGGAGTCGCCTACAGAGGGAGAACAAGCACTTGGAAATTCTGCTCAAAAGAGGAAAAAAATGGAGAAGAGAGTCTGAGAAAGAAGATGATGATATGGCTCAAGGAGGGAAGTATGGCTCTGATACCACATTCATTGAGAGAGTGTCATTATATAGACACTAGGTACATCCATAGATTACATCATATGTGAGCTCAATAGTGAGCATCTAGATCCACAATCATCTCCATGAATCTCTCAATCACACACCACACTCTTAGATTCACTCATTCACACCTACTAACTGACACATCATCAGTCACACCTACACACACACACACGTGTGTTCACACACTCAATCACATGATCACTGACAACCATAGACCTTGGTATGATCCATGACATCAATTTGTCCTTCATATCAGACAATTGCAGCCAAACATAGTGGCTTTGCAAGAACATAATCAGCACATGTATGCTGGTCACACAGGACATTTTGCTAGTTACGATATTTTCTATGCTGGAGAGTACTCTTTCTTTGGAGTGGCTTTTCTGGTAAGGCATGATCTTCAGCCCGTTGTGGCTCTCAATGATCGCGATGGTAGATGGATTATTATGCAATGCTTGTTTCAAGGAGAAATATTTGAATTTGCGTCAGTTTATGCCCCTCCATCTTCCAGTGGTCAAGCTGTGATTTGGGATGCCATGCATAATTATCCGTGGAGAAATTATTCATTCATCTATGGTGATTTCAACAATGCTCCACAACCGGGAGATAATACTTCGGGCCACACTCATATGTTGGCTTTTGAACAGCAGGCACGGTCTGACTTTATGGTTCAGCTGCGTTTGGTGGATCTCTAGAAGGAATTACAGCCCACGCTCCCGGGCTATACCTTTCAACACAATGCTCAATCTTCTTAAAAAGCACGCCTGGACAGATGGTATCAGGTTGATCCGCAGCATTGTGATGCCTTTACCTGTCAACTTTGGGTTGATCATGCCTTCACGTATTCTGATCATACACCTCTTTAATTGAAGCTCTCCATGCATGACTTTCCTGATGATAGATTGCCTTGCAGAACGCTTTTGTTGGTGAATAACAGTTATCTGGAATATGCTGATTTTAAAGTTATGGTTTCTAATGCCATTCAACCTCTCTCTTCTCAAATGCTTTTTTATCTGGATTATGCATGGCAGGCATTTGTTGCTGACATGTGGACTTTCCTCCTCCTAAGATTTTGTTTGCACGTCAACTTCTTTTACAGCATGTCCATCCAATTCTTTCTCAAGCTCAGGCTTTGGAACTGGAACTTTCCTTCACTGAAAGGGAATTGTTAGATGTAGTTAAATCCTGTGGTCGATGGCAATCTCCAAGATGGGATGGCCTCACTGTTGAATTTTTTCTTGCTTTCTGGAACAGCCTCAAATCCCCTCTGCTGCAAATGGCTAATTCAGCTTGGGAAAATCAGCAAATGCCTCTGTCATGGAAAAAGGGACATGTAAAACTCCTTCCTAAGAAGCAGATTTCTGATTTTATCACTGATTGGAGACCAATCACGCTCATACCAATCATTTATAAGATCATAGCTAAAATGCTTGTTGACCGTATCAAAGGCTATCTGCATGATGGGCTGCATCCTTCCCAATATGGTTTTGTTCCTTGTAGGCATATCATGGACAATATTGCCAATGCTTATGTTGGGATTGAATATGCCAAGTACACACAGCAGGATGTTTTGCTCTTACAGATTGACATTGCCAAAGCCTTCGACACAGTTCAATGGGAGCTCATCTTGCAAACAATGCGATCCTTGGGCTTTGGAATAAAAATGCAGCAGGTTATTTATACGCTCTACGGGGATAGCAATGCTGCTTGTATTCCACTCAGTTAGTTCGTTACCTTGGTTATCCTTTGGACTGGGGACTTACTCGTCGACAGCAGATTGATTGGGTCCTAATCAAGCTCCGAAAAATTCTTGAATATTGGAAACTGGCAACTTGGCCTTTACTTGTTCGCCTCCGAATAGTGCAGTCCATTCTTGTGGCGTACATTCAATTTTATTTGCCTTTGATCATGTTTACCAAGGCAGACCATGCTTCCTTTATGTCTGTCACTATGGAAATCTTTTGGTGTTCCAAACATGGCAGAAAAAGTCTCAGACTGCTTTCGGTGCATCAAATTTGTTCCCCTAAAATGCATGGAGGATTGAATATCACTAATATCCAAGTGCACATCCTTGCTCACAAGGGAAAAATCTTGCTGCAATTTCTGGAAGGTGATTAGCCCTGGGCTCTCATGATTCAATCTCTGGTCACACATATCAGTACTCCTGCTTTTGGTCATTGGCAACCCACTCAGAGGGATTTCTTGTTTTAGATGCATTGATGGCACTTTGCATGGCTTCCCTATAATCTCCAACTTGCTTCTTGACTGGAAGCATATTCTATCTCACCTGGAATGGCATGGTCGACAGTCTCTGATGGGTAATTCTTTGCAGGCTGAAAGCATTCATTGGTCAAAAGTTTTTTAACCTCCGCTTGCTTTACAGTAACCTCGCCATTCTTCTGTTGCTCATGTTATTCATGATGATGGCTCTATGCTTCCCTTTTCTCTGGCAGCCACACAGTATGGTTTGGGTTCTCATTATCGTACTTTGTGGCAGCAAATCACTTGTATGCTTTCCCCTTTAGTTCCGATTCCCCCTTTGGAATTCCAGGATCGATTAGGGGATTGGACATTGACTTCCCTTGGGTCCTCCTCTCGTCCTTTGAGGCTATCTCAGATTACTATGCCTGCATTATACAAAATCCTTTTGCCTCGGCCCTCAACCCTGGGTTTCAAAAAGGGGTAATTCTCTTTGGCGAATGCATCGGCCAGCTAAGTGGTGGAGAAAAAGACTGCGGCAACTTTGGACATACAAGGTTCCACTTCGGCAACAGGTTTTTTTTTTTTGTGTGTGCTTCTTGGAATTTTTTGTGTGTGCTTCTTGGAATTCTTCCCTCTGGACAGTTGCTGGCCCATAGGCACATTGCTCCTCCTTTATGTCATCGGTGTCTGATTTCTCAAGAGACTGTGCCTCATTTATTCTGTCATTGCCCTTCTTCTCAGCAGTTTTTGGATTCTCTTCAACAGAGGCTATGAGAGAGATTTCCGACTCTTCTCTTTGGAAATTTTTTCTGGCTCTTCGGTTTTCATTCGCAGCGACCAGACTTTCATCTTTTCTTTGTTTGGGCTCGCTATTGGGCACTTTTGACTTTATGGACAAACCGCAATTGTAAAGTCTTTAGTGATCCCAATTTTTCTTTGTTAGCTTTCTTTAAGCGTTCTCTACAGCAATCTTTCTTTGATTGCTTGTAGACTCGCCAGATAGATCAGGATGTATATTTGGCATATACTGAGATCTAATGTGTGTGTGTGTGTGTGTGTGTGTGTGTGTGTGTGTGTGTATTGGGAATGCATCATAGGTCTATATGGAAGAAAATTACTGATTTATTACATCCTTTTCTACCTCTTTCTCCTGTGGCTGACACTGACATTATGGATTGGCAATTGCAACCCTCTGCTACGTGCACTCATCCTGTTCCTCTTCCTGCCTTAACCTCCATCAAAGCCTATAGGCTTCTTCAGCCTGTTCCATGGATTCACCAATATGCTAATTCTCTGTGGCATATAAGGAAGCCCCTCTCATGGTGGCAGAAGAATCTCAGGATATTATGGAAGTGTTAAATGCCATTGAAACAAAGACGTTTTCTTTGGAGATGTATGACAGGTACATTGTCAGTGGGGGTCACACTTACTAAACGTCGCATCGCATTGCACCATCCACATGTTTAAGATGTCAGGCTCCTTCAGAGACTGTTATTCATTTGCTTTGTCACTGCCCGTGTACTAAGATCCTCCTCATGAGAATTTCAGATTATCTTTGGATCCGTTTCCTGAGTCACAGATTTGGGAAACATTTCTGGCTTTTTGGCAGATTTATGAAGTCTTTGTCTCAATACTCATTATTTCTCTCTTGGGTGCGATATTGGGCTCTTTGGACAATCTGGAGTGAGCATAATTTGAAATACTTGGGTCAGCAATTCACAAGTCATATGGAATCTTTCCGAGCCTCATTGCGGCAATCCTTATATGATGCCTGCCATGAGGGTGATATGGATGCTTCTTGCATACAGCTTTTCTTTGTATGCTTCTAAACTTTGGGATACTCTCCATTTTGGAGACCTCCCATCATATAAATTTATGATCATATAAATATATGCACTGGATATTACCCAAAAAAAAAAAGTGTGTGTACACACACATCCCTCTTTGTAAGACTACAATATCTCGAATCGTACAAATTTAGATTTTCTGTTCCTCTAAAGTCTTAAGCTCTACAAAGATAATAAAAGAGAAAACGAAAGAGAAGAAAAATGAGGTAACAAATTTTTCTAAAAAACAACGCGCGCATTGTGTGTGTGTGTGTACGTACATACATACACATAAACATACATGCATGTATCTATGTATGCGCGCAACGTACACGCGCGCGCGCGTGTGTGTGTATATCATCCTCGAGTACTTTGCACGTCTTTCCACCCTACTCACACATCTCGAGAACATTCCACTGCTAGAAGATCAAGTTGTTAAGATCACCTGCTCCCTTCATGGGGCCCACCTGCACACTTTCGCACACCCACCTACTGAACTCGCATGTCGCTTCTCAGCTCAGCCCCTTGCAAAAGTTGGTATGATGATGAGTGTAAGGCATTGCGCTATCAATTCCACTTCCATTCCCAAGACAAGGATCCCATGAAACACCCGTACTAGGATCTAACCCTAAACACAGTCCAAAACATGATTAGTAGACCAAAATAAAGATCAGTAGGCAACTCACCTCCCAACTACCCCCGAGCACGCGAACTAAATATCAGACTCCCACAAGACTATGCCCATAGCTTCGGTGTCCCATACCACCAAAGCCTGTCCAAACCTATAGCATAGTATCTCGAGATCTGAGAAGGCAAGACATTAAGGGAGATTTGGGCTCAAAAAGGCCCTCATAAGAAAATGATGAAGGAATGGGTAATTCCCTTACTTCTAGGGAAAATTTGGGATGGTAAGGTGTATTAAATGCACTGTTGGATCGCGCTCTTCATCTAAGGGCTCACAAGCCGTGGATTTTTTGAACCATCGATCATGCTCTTCATCTAATGGCTCACACGAGTCACCCATTTAAGCCATTAGATCTACATAAGATCTAATGGCCCAAGAGCAAACTGCAGGTGGCTGGAGGCATTCATTTCGCACTGAGCGTCGATTATAGGCCGTAGGATCGGATCTCACATCGACAGTCGTTGCGCGGCGCCGCTTCATGGCCATTAGATCTAAGTAGATCTAATGGCCCCAAAAAAAAGCCTTGGGCACCACTTCATGGCCATTAGAGCTAAAGTAGATCTAATGGCCTCAATTGAAACCTTCGGATGTGAATCTCCTCGTCCTTATTGCTCCCCCATGCGCACTCGCAGCCATAGATCAATTCAAGATCCAAGGGCTGCGGTTGGCACCTCTCGTGGATTCTTGGATTTCCATCTCCAATCCAAGGGCGCACGATACGCGCCAATTGTGGAGCCTTGGATCAAGATCCCATCCAAGGGCTCTGCTTAAACATCTAAGCCATAATGATTGTACGTCGGCCACATCCCGCGAAAATCCAGTTGAGTCATTGGATCAAGAAAGGATCCAACGTCTTGTAGCCTTTTAACCTCCTGATCCAACCATCTAAAAAAGCCCACGAAGTTAGAAACCCCTTTACTCATATAACTTGAGGGATAAGTGGCAAGGTGGCAAGTCTCTCCACCAATGAGAGGCCTTTGTGTTTCCTACAAATATTAAACGTTGGAGCCTCCTCATTGGTGGATTAATAGAAAATTTATTAGAGCATGAATTAGCTCCTTTTTTACTCCAAATCTCCCCTAATGGTCTAGGCTCATGATCCATACCAGACCAATAAGTAGTGTCAATACATTGAATTCCATCCCGATAGCCTTGTCCACTCCTATATAGAAGAGCATCCCGCTTTCTGAAAAGTGTCCTGGCTAAATATACCCAACTAACCCCTTGCTATTGTTCTAAGTCCTCTAGCCCCACGTTACCCTGAATCCCTTAGTCCCAGGGTCCCGTAACCCTATTGGATCAAGTCCACTAATCTGAGGATTAGCAACGAGGTACATACTACCCCATGATTTCGGAAGACTACAGGAACCTTATGATTGTGCATGTCACGTCTAAGATCCTTGCCTCACTACTCGACACACAAATTAGCACGTTTGTAGAGTTCCTAGGACTCTGACCTCATAGATAGGCAAGCTTCCGCAATGATCACGCAACTCTAGATCACATTCTCACACTTTGAGGTGTCATTGAGGAGAACAGAGCACAGAGACAGAGTGTTTATTGTTGCTTTGTGGATTTTCGCAAGGCTTTTGATACAGCGTCAAGAGCTCCCCCCATCAGACCTTGGAGGATTTGGGGTACAACAGGAGATCATTACACGGTCATTGTAGATACCTTTGAAACCAATGCTTCATGCAAGCTCCAAATTGTGGATGGAAGCTTGCACTTGCGAGATGGAAATGCCACTATAATAGCGGACGATATGAGAAAACCGTAATAGAAGCTGAACTCATCAGTGCACGAAACCAAAAAAAATTACAGTGAAGGGAGTGACCTTGAGGCTAAAAATGGAATACAAAGCGGATCCGGACAAGAACCCACCTTGACGGTAATTTTAGGCGCATTCTCAGAGATCACGCAATAGTTTTTTGGACGGCTATAGAGTGGGGATAGAGAAGATCAAAAGCACTATCAGGGTCCAACAAGGTTGTCCATTATCACCTATTCTGTTTAGCCTCTATATGAGACCTTCATCACGACACTAGGAGAAGCAAGCTCATCTCTTGCAGGCTCCATGATTCAGATTCTCCTCTATGCAAGACGATGTGGTCTTCTCCTCTTCAACTGAGGGCCTTTAGGTTTTCTTTAACCTGCAAACTGTCTTCCTTGCCAGGTACAATAAAACCAATGGGTTGAGACACATAAACCGCTTCCAAGAGGTCGCCATTCAAAAAACCAGTCTTGATATCCAACTGATGAATCTGCCAGCTACAAAATGCAACCATGGCAACACCACAGGTAATGGTAGTCATACGAGACGTGGGAGCAAAGATCTCATCATAATCTATGCCCTCTTTTGAGCATAGCCCTTTGCAACTAGACAGGCTTTGTACCCGTCAATAGATCCATCTGATTTGTGTTTCAGCTTACACACCCACTTGTGACTATTGCTTTCTTGCCCACAGGCAGGTCCACCAAGTCCCAAGTGTCGTTTTTCTGAATGGAATCAATCTCCGCTTTCATAGCCTGCATGCATCAAATGCACATTATCATGTGCATCATCAAAACAGCCAGGTTCATCCATTTCCAGCAAATCACTGGCCTAAGCTGAATCAAAAGAGTTTACATCCTCATTGTCTTTAGTGTGACAATGTGTGTGGCCAAGAAGTGGTGCGAACAGCTTGCTCTCCTGGAGAGTAAGAAGTAGCCATCGAGGGGCTGTCCTAGCTTCTTGCATTGCTGAACTTTTTTGTGCTGCAACATCCTCAACCTCTTGCTGAATGACAGACCAGCCATAGGCTCTTGTAAATCCTGATACAAATTCTTACTTTCAATAGGTATATCAGCTCTGGTATCAAAAAGAAATGGGCAAAAGCCCTTCCAATGAATCCGATGAATCCTGATCTTTGTCTAATCTGTACAGCAAGGGACAAATCTGATTTCTCAGTAAAAACAACATCTCTACTAGTGGAAACTTTCTTGATACCAAGACTGTAGAGTCTGTAACCCTTGCTTTCAATGCTGTATCCCACAAATATGCATTTCTCAGCTTTGTCATCAAGCCTTCCACTCAATTCCTAGGGTACATGTGCATATGCAAAAGTACAAAAGTACTGACATTTGGTCTTCTTTCATACCAGGCCTAATCTGGTGTCATAACCTGAAATGGGCAAAAGCCCTTCCAATGAATCTGATGTATCTGATCTTTGTCTAATCTGTACAGCAAGGGACAAATCTGATTTCTCAGCAAAAATAACGTCTCTACTAGTGAAAACTTTCTTGGTAGCAAGATTGTAGAGTACGTAACCCTTGCTTTCAATGATGTATCCTACAAATATGCATTTATCAGCTCTGTCATCAAGCTTTCCCCTCAATTCCTAAGGTTACATGTGCATATCCAAAAGTACAAAAGTAACTGACACTCAGTCGTAAGCCTCTGAAGTGAACTTATCCCTCTATCAATACCAAGGTCTTGACTTTATTTCTCCACACTCGTCTTCCATCAGCGCATAGTGCCATACACTCGCAACAAAATGGACTTGCAGAGCGGTAAAAATATTATATCGAGGGAAATGGATTTGTGCATGCTTAAGGAAAAGTATTTTCCCAATAAATTCTGGTTGGATGTCGTCATGTGTTCCAACTATGTGCTCAACCAAGCACCCACTCGAGCATTGAAGACCATGACCCCCTTTTGAAGGAGCAATGGAATGCAAGTGGGATGCAAGAGAGAGAGACAACAGCTAAGCAAATGAGAGTACTTGCAAATGGATAATGAAAAAAATACAAGTGTGGCCACTATATGGCCCCAAATTCAACTAGTTGACAAAAGTAAACTAGTTGACCAAGACAAGGATGAATGTCCTAACTAGCCTACAAGGTCATATCAGGGCTAAATGCTAGCAATAAGGCCCATAAGCATGTGTTGGCATTTCATAATGCATAGCATCCAAAAATTCTAGCGGGCTATTTGGCCTACTTGTTTATTTAAACATTTTGGTTCTCATTGCAATTGCTTGTGAGCCACTGAGGGCCATTAGGATATCCAATTTTTATTGACATGTATCGCCAGAGGCAACAAACCGCGGCATCAAAATTTCACATTTCATGTGTGGACACTCAAACTTTTTTTTTCCCCCAAGAAAAGTACTTCATTAAGTATGAATAAAAACCGCAGAGCAAGCTCAAGTGCGGGAGTACATCATGTCAAGCATGAGAAAAAACAGCTCAGAATGAGCAAACAAAAATACCAGGTGGTAGCTGAAATGCCACCTCATCCCTGAAGGAGAGTCAGAGAAGAAAGGAGAACCCTTTAAGACTCTGAGAAAAGCAACTCTCCTAGCAATAGCAGTCCTAGAGGTTCCCTGTATGTTCGCCCCAATGGCCATCAAAGTGTGTATAGTATCTGCCCAAATACTAGCCATAGTCTACGAAGGGTGAACCTGGGAGTCCTCCAAAGCCTCTGTACATCTAACTCTCCAAATATGCCATGCTGTAATACTAGCCAGAATCTCCCAAGATGTGTCTACAGAAGCGTGTGGAGCTCTGAATGGAGTAAACAGAACATCCCAGAGGGAGCATGACTCCACAAGGTGTCGTCGAACAAAGAAAGCTGTGTCCGTGTCATGTCCCTCGAAGAAAGCCTGTGGACCAGTGAGTGACAACTAAGTAACTGATCCCGAGGTCATGAAGAAGGGTGCTCTATGAAAAATGCAAAGTATCCCAGCAACACCCTTCCAAATCGTCCACGCCTGAGTACACTCCCAAAGGCAGTGCTGCACTGACTCAACCGCTGAGTGGCATCGAGGACATGTAGGGTCAGCCCCGAACCTGGATCTCCACAGGTTCACTGCAATCCCTCCATGAATAGTAAGCCAGATGAATAACGTGATTTTCCTATTCCTGAGGGATTTCCAAAGTCTCCTTCAAAAGTTTTTCTGCATCTCTGCAAAAATCTGAAAAGTATCCCAATGAGGAGCTCTAGAGGGCCTCCAACCTCTACAAAAGAGCTGGAATCTCTTGGCATTTCTGACCGTGTAACGAAAGAAGGGGATGCTCTTCTCTCAGTGCCCTGCATCTATCCACTCCCATTCCCCTACATCCCAACCAAAGCCTCCAAGATCCAAGAGCCAGGAGAACGGGGTCTAGATCAAGATACCACAGTGAGTCTCTACCCATCTCCATGTCCTAACATGCTGAAAAGAAGCCTCCAAGAGAATGTCCTCTGAAGATCTGTGAAGTCTGCCTCCTGCATGAACCTGAAAGACAAGGGTATCCTCATGTGCATCCCGCAAGGCTATAACCTGCAGAGGGATACCTGTTTTCGTAAAAGCTCCCAACCAAGTGGACTCTGAAATAGACAAATGGTTTGTATCCATCCACTCCACTAGTACGGCTGCATCTATCTGTTGCATCCTAGCTGCACTTCCTCTGAGGTGACTAACTGAATGAACTCTCTAATCCTCTGAAAGCATCCTGAAAGCTTTCCAAGCACCCACTGTGGATGCAGGCCCAACTCCCATCTAGACCACCACATGTAGTGTGACATGCCCAATGATCTAGCATGCTCATCTAGTATGCAATCATTCCGGGGATGGAACTCTCCGAAGAGTACTTCTGAAGCTGTCCCAAGCTTTCAAAATGGCAGCCATGAGAGGGGAGGTAGGAGATCTGAGATGGGCTGACATAAAGATCCATCTAGGGCTGTCCATCCAATCTCCTCCCTGAGAAGGTGTGCATGTCTGTATACTGCGTAAGGAAAAATCCTTCCATGGCTCCTGACCAGGCATCAAACCTCTGACCACCATCTTGCAAAGCAAGTCTCTACACTGCAAGTCTGGATCAATAATATTGAGACCCCCTTCCTCAGTGGGTAGAATAAGAGTCTCCCAAACCACCCTGGCTATCACATCTGAAGTGCCGTCTAATCCACTCCACAAAAAATTCCTAATAGGTCTCTTGAGCTGAGTGATACTGCTTGTAGATCGGCACCAACAAGAGCAAACAAACCAGGCTGTAGCCAACGATACCTGGTTTACAACCACCACTCTAGATGCAACGTCAAGTCTAGTCAAACTCCAAAATAGGAGTTTCCTCCTGATGCTCGGGAGCGGACTGCTGTGCTGGAGAAATGCCCACCCCAACTTGGCATCCAAAATACCTGAGGGAGACACCCCTCTGAATCCAAGTAAAGCCAATAGCAGCACTCCAATCTGGAGTGTCCTCATCACTAATCCAGAAACCATTGGATTTGTTCCAGTTAATGTGAGCCCCTACTGCAATGCAAAACAAATCCAAGGCTGTCCTAAAAGAGGTTAGTGTCTGTGGAGTGGCATCCAAAAAAATAGCCGTGTCATCTACCAGCTCACTGTCCAGCAACTCCTCAACGGAAGTCTCAGCCCAAAAATATCAGCTTGAGCTCTAATATAGAGGCTCATAGCTTCAGCCACAAATAAGAATAGAAAAGGGGCTAGAGGGCATCCCTGTCGGACTGATCTGGAAATTTGAACCCTGTCTCCCCTGACTCCACCAATGAGTACCTGGCTATGGGCTGACCTATAAAGAGCAGAAACCCCTCTAATCCACAAATCTGAAAATCCAAAGCGAAGAAGGGTTCCCTCTAGAAAACCCCAATCTACCCTGTCATATGCTTTTTCGAAGTCCAAGATTAGGACTGCCAGTCTATGGCCCTCATGCAAAGCCCACTCAGAAGCCTCCCAAAATGAGAATATGTTATCGAAAATGCTTCTGCCATGGACAAAGCCTGTCTGCGTGTCATGTATAAGATCTGGCAGGACGGGCTGCAATCGCAAGCTGATGGCTTTCGCCAAGATCTTATACAAAGTGCCCAGTAAGGTGATCGGTCTCCACTGAGACACTAAATTTCTGCAACCTCCTTTTGGGATAAGATGAATGAGACCCTCCGAGAGTGAGTCCGGCATCTCACCCGAGTCCCAAACGCCCTGCAGGGCTGAGGTGATGTAATCCCCAATCTGATCCCAAAGAACTCCAAAAAGAATATGTTATGTAAATCACCTCTCGTCACCATATGATGTAGCCTGTAGGCCATGTGATATGTGTTTTGTCTATCCCACTTCTGTGAACCTCATACCCTTGGGAACCCTTGCTAGCATGAGATCCTAGCCATAGATTTATCCTTGACCACCATGAGATGGCATGAGAAACTATGAGACTAGATGTATCCTTGACACTGCAAGCGGCAAACCCTTGAGGGAGGGTATGTTGGGATAAGTATGATCAAGGGCTTGCTCTATGGTGCATGTGTGCATCTAGGGGAGTCACATGTGTGTGTTTGTGTGTGTTTTAAAGGCACATCAAGTGCTATGATGTGTCTAGTGTGTGACCTAAGTGATGATGTAAGACAAAGGCAATCCCACTGATGTAGGGATTGATTCCCACTGATGTAGGGGCTGACTGCCACTTATGTAGGGAAGGTATTACCTTCTCCCCCTTTCTATAAGAGAGAGTCTTCTCTCTCACAATCATATAGAGATTTCATTGTGCTCTCACACCTCTTGCAAGATGCATCTATTCTATCCTATGGGATTCTACACATGAAAGGTACTACGGCCCAAAAGAGGACTCATGGCATCTCTGGGAGTCCCAAGACTGGAGCATTCTAGACAAAGCTCCACTAGTGAAGAATTTGAATGTGAGAGAATGGAAGCAGAGCTCTCAAGAAACTTTTAAGCAACAAGCATGATCTAATAAAAGCACATTCCAACACACGTCAACATATTATAGATGGCGTGGCTCGCATTATAGGAACACTCATCAAAAACTTTCTCAACTATTGCTGTCAACCACAAGCATGTATCAAACAAGCCCTCATCAGGGAAACAAAACAAAAGGAAAGATACCCGTCTTGCAATATCTGATAAAGATTTATCAAAAGGCTTGTCAAGATCCTTGCTTTCAATGCCTTCATCTGCAAGACCTTCAGCATCAGCATCTTCACCAATTTTGTCTTTTTCCTCCTTCAACAGCTCGTCCCAGACCTCTTCTTTTTTGAATTTCTCATTCATCGCAATGAAATCAAAATCTTCTAGAAACTTAGACCTTGTGTGTGCACCCTGTCCAAGAAAAAGAGAGGTTAGAACCATGTTTGAAAACTGTTTTGTTTTATCTTTCATGACTGACATTCACTTTACATCCTCATTATTGAAAATGTGTATCACTGGCAACCTGTGTAATGAGAAGCCTCTGTCAGCTTGTACAGATCAAATTAAATACTCGACCCACTGTTACTCTACTGAAATAACAAATGGTACATAGTCCACTATGGCTTATTCATGGGAAGACAAGAGACACAGGGAGGCAAATCCATTTGACCTGATTCTGAACTGATGCATTTGCTACTCCAAAAGCTGAAAGCTTCAGTCATCAGACATTTAAGACAGCTTCAAAATCAGCTGTCACCTTGAAATAATGTCTCATGTTGCCAATAGTGATTGCCAAGTATGCTTTTATATTGTCATTGTAATCTTTGTGAGCTATACTAACATTACTTATTCAATATCTCTTCCCCAGACACCACAAGCTTCTTTAAACAGACGTGAGGAAACATCATGACTATAATTATGCTTTTAAGCATAAGAGAGCACAGAAAATATGATACATACCCTGCCCACTCTACCCATGCCATTTCCTCTGCCTCGCCCTCTTCTGATTGGATTTTGTTTCAGAAGACCATCATTTCCCTGCAAATCATGTATACTAGAAAATGAACAAATAACTTCAGACATTTGGTACAATAATTCCAAATACATTGTGGATGCATGCTTCCAACCTGAATCAGTGGCTTCTGTTGGGTGGGGGAGACAGGAAGGGGTAGCAAAGGCTGTGTTGATGACTGCTGCAATCTTGAGACCACCTGCCGATACCCAGACTTGGGAGGCTCTGTGGTCTTCTGCACCTGCTTGGATACTTGTTTGTAGACAGTGGGACCTTTCCCAGTAGCAGAAACAAATTTCTGCATTCGCTGTAGTGTTTGAGAAGCACTACCTGGCATTGTCGATCCTGAATGAGAGATACTAGTTGAGAGTTCAGATGACCCCATACTGTGATCCTCTAGATGAGGTTCACTCTCCTCAGATTGCTTTTGGAGGAATTTGTTAGGATGTGAACCAATCTTATTAATACCATGGACAGAACTAGGAAAATCTGAAATAAGGGAGGATGAAGAAGAAGTAACAGAAACAGGATCAGGAACTGGTTTATCCAGGCCTGATAAAACTGGAGATGCTGCATGTATTGCGCTGGCTGGAGTCACTATAGAAACTGTGGAGCTTCCCTCAGAGTGCTCCAATTGTTGTATTGGAAAAGTATGAACAGGACTTGGCTGTGAGAAGATAGGTGCTACAGGTAAATCTACAGAAGATTGGCCCTGTGATGGAAGTGTTTGTAATGGTGGTAACGTATGCAATTGTGGTGGTGGTTGTGGTGTGAATTGGCGATGGTCCAGAGGCTGCTGCTCTTCTGATGGCTCGTAAAACCCCTGCCAGAACATAGGCATTGCCAAGCCTGTGCCATTTGGGCCCAAAGGAGGTGGAGGGGGGGCCCATAAGGGCATACCTGAACTCGCTGCACGATAAAGTGGAAGTGCACTTTGAAAAGAAGACAATCCAACATATGAAGAAGAACTAGTATCTCCCGAAAGCCCTGCTACCCGTGGTACATAAGCAGGAGGAACTGATACAGGTTGTGAAGATTGAGCCTGTCAGATAAGAACCAACAAGACAGTCGAATCATTAAGTATTCGTATAAAACAAATTATAAACAAACCCCTCATAAGAAGACAATAATCATGAATCATAAGTTCATTCAAGGAAAACTCACCTAGCTTCATGGACACGAAGATATGAACCATCAAGTTGCAATCAAACACTAAATGATGTACTCCATGAAAACAGAAACGTTCACATTCACCATGCACACAAGTTTAGATGCAGTAGTATATAAATGCATATATGCTAGTAGAGCATCATGCAGGTACACAAATGTGAAGGGGTGCACATGCACTCCTATATACATGATGCCACTTTTGCTCATGTATCAGAAATAGCCATGCAGGTGAACCCTGCCATGGTGACATTGAGAAGAGGCCAACCATCCCAAACTTCTCCAAGGTGAGTCGGATTTAATATATATTCTACTGGGAGACCATATAGCAGCACCCTTGCAATCATGTATGAGCAAAAGGGAGATTCATATTAATTCAAGATCCATGGAGGAGGAGGAGGGCAGCAGGGTTGAATCGAAAGATATTGCTCTCTTTGCAATCTTGTTAACCTACTAACCAGGTGCAAATAAATCCAGCCCCATGTAAAACCATTTCAAAGATGACCTTAGTTTTGGGCCCATAGGGGTGTAACCTATGAGCACAGTCCCTTGCAGGTTGGATACAACTATACTAGAAATATCAAACCTGTCTCTCTAAATAAAGGAAAAGCCCGTGGCTACAACAAAAGCATTTTAGCAAAGCACCTTCTCAATAAAGAGGATGAGGCGAAGGATAACTAAAGCCAAAAACTAAATGGACTAAAAAGAGGAGCAGAAGAAGGATGAAGGAAAAGAAAGGTTTATTTATGTCTATGAAGACCAAAAGTGTCATGACCCGAAGATCGTAGCATGAGCTATAATGATGGAATTAGGTCCAAGCGTTGGACCCTTTATAGGGTTTGTTAGTATATACTATACATTTGCCCTTCGTGTTGGAGATATCATAGCCAAAGAGTGTGTTGATGTGATGTATAGGTGTGTAGTACTAGGAGATCTAGTAGTCATGTGGGAGTGCCACGTGTCACTATGGGACTCATCCCATATGCACTTGCCGCAAGTGTGTGAGTGTGTATACCTAGATGAATCCAAGAACATTCCCAAACTCATCCTCTAAAAACACAACATAGTGCAGTTTCAATCTCACGGGAGTCACTCATAAGATTGAAAACCATAAACTCCATCACGCATAGCAGGGACTAGCTACTATGACATCCCCACTGACGTCATCAGCGCCCAACAGTGGGTGTAGACCATAGTATAAAAGTATGCTCTCACACATACAAATCCACACACCCACACATACTTGAGCATCCATTTATACAAAGTCTTCGTATTGAGTTTCTGTCGGCACTCAGGAGGTGAAGGGCAAACTCAACCATGATGAAGGCTAGCACTAAAGGACAAGGCTAATCAAAAAGTAGTCCAAATCTCTTCATTCATACAAAGGTTAATGTATGTATGCATGTATGTATGTATGTATGTCCGTCCTTGGGATACCATAAACTTGAGCAAGACTATGCCTAGCCTAGCCTAGTCGAACACCTAGGTTGGGGACTCTCATAGTGTGGGACACAAGCGTTGTGGCCACACAGCGGCGCCGTCCTTGGCTAATGTCACGCTTAGAGGATGATCCTTTATACTGGATCTATGACTAGGAGACGAGCTCGCTAACTCCCCCCATCTCAATTCCCCATTTAAAAAAGGTTGCTTTTATATCCAATTGATGCACATGGCATCCGTAATGGGCAGCAAGTGCAACCACATATCTTATGCCACTGCCTAGAAGTAGAAGCAAAAGCCTCTTCAAAATTTATGCCCTTCTACTGTGCATAGTGTTTAGTCACAAGTCTAGCCCTTTGCCTATCAATGGTACCATCAGACTTTCTCTCAACTTTGTATATGCACTTAAGTACCGATTGGCTTCTTGCCACATGACATCTTCTTAATGCTTTTTGAAGGAAGCTAGCTCACCTGCATCATACAGAGTGCTCATACGAGCCACATCCGCATGCTCTCTGGTATCTCTTGCACCAACCCCTGTCCTACTAGCTAGAGGAATAAGAGCTTACTCTCCTGCAAAGTACAGATTAGACAACATGGAGCTTCACTAGCTTGTTCCATGGCCGCTCTCTCTTCTTGTACTGATTTACTGCCTCAACATGCTGTCCATTAGGCATTACAAGTGGCTGGTCTCCATGGACTTCCGTGCCAATGGAAGTAGACCTTCAAACATATTATGTGAGTTTCTTGTTATCTACCTACTAAATTCAACAAGCGGCTGAGTAAATTCTCTACAAAGCATCTCTCTGTAGTCAAAGATTATATGCTTGCTTGGATCAAATCTAGAGTTATATTGAGAATGCAAGAGTTGTATATCTTATGAGAATAAACAAAATGAGGATTATATCCTCTACATAGGACACCAACCCTAGGTCCACAAACCTCTTAATTATAGGAAACAGTGCCCCAAGGTGTGTTCACACCACACTACTCATAATCTAACACAATGGTACCCAAACTTTACTCTTAATATGACAAGGTCCATAATAGCACCTATTTGGGTTGAACTCCCCTAAGCTTCCCATCTCCATGTGCAATCAAGCAATTAAACTTTGTTAGGGAATAGGGAAGGTCATCGGGGTAGAAAAGGAAAGCTTCATAAATCCTAGATGGAATCCATAGATAGGCATTGAGTTGGATCTTGCTGAAGGTTTCCCCTATTCAGACCACATTGTGTTTGGAAATGGACGTGTGTAAGGAACAGCCAATGATCTACAAGAACTTGCCTAATTTATGCTTCCTACATGACTGCCATGGACACATAGTCAAGGATTGTCCACCCTATCTACGAGGCTAGAGTGAAGGAGAGAAAGAAATCACAAAAAAGATGGAAACCCAATATACCTAGATGAATCCAGGAACATTCCCAAACTCATCCTCTAAAAACACAACATAGTGCAGTTTCAATCTCACGAGAGTCACTCATAAGATTGAAAACCATAAACTTCATCACGCATAGCAAGGACTAGCTACTATGACATCCCCACTAACGTCATCAGCACCCAACAGTGGGTGTAGACCATAGTATAAAAGTATGCTCTCACACATACAAATCCACACACCCACACATACTTGAGCATCCATTTATACAAAGTCTTCGTACTGAGTTTCTGTCGGCACTCCAGAGGTGAAGGGCAAACTCAGCCATAACGAAGGCTAGCACTAAAGGAGAAGGCTAATCAAAAAGTAGTCCAAATCTCTTCATTCAAGCTACAACTGCTTGTGAAGTCTAAACGATTTCATTTTAGTCTCTCCCAAACGATCCTTTGTGGTGCTAGCACCTTATGCAAAAAGTAGCCACAACTGACACTTCATATATTGTCTAGCTGATCACATCTAGGTAACAAGATGTTGGGAGCTAGTGCATGGGTCCAATCTAGAACCCACAAGGTTGTCTAGTCTACAAGACTTGATGTTTTCTTATCAAATCACCCTCCACCTACAAGCATGCCTCACGAGATTAGGATTGAGTCATGCATCCACGAAGTTTCCTTACTCACATACACCTTGAGTTATTAGTACTTTCAGCATGCCTCAGGAGATTGCGATTGCTTCGCGCATCCACAACGTTCCTATACTCATTTATAGGATTTATACACCTTAGTTCCTAGCACCTTTAGATTGGGCCTTGGGGGTGGAGTGCTAGGCAATAATGATGGGTTTTTACAAGGATAGAATGAAGGACTCGGGAGCACAACAACTATAGGTGGAGTAGCCTATACGCTATATTGAAAAATGAATATATACTTGAACCATTCCACATAAGGTCTATGGTCTCTCCCATGGACCCTTGTAGTCCTCTAGACAAATGCAATCTACTCAACACCATCTAGCACCTACACTATCCGCAACACCGTCTATTAAATTGCAATGGATAAGCAAAGGGTTATTAAAAAGTGTATTACGGCCAAAAAGATGATAAAGAAGAAAAATCAAACTAAGTGCATAGAGTTCAATGAAAAAAGGATGTACATAAACTCCCCTTATTAAGATGTAGCATTTGGCAAATACCAAGCTGATGTCAAGAGTAGTGGGCTTGCCAAGGAAAGTGGTTTGGTGAAGATATCTAAAACTCATTCTTGTGACAAAACATGAAGAAGATCTATTCACTACAAAGGTTTTTGTATCTGATGAACTGAGTTTGCACTTTAGTATATGCTTCAAGAAACAGTGGATTCTTGGCCTATGAATGCTACTCATGCTATCATAATAAATTGTTGTTGGACCATTGCCCTATCCACGTTGCACACGTTAAAACAAAATATGTTTTGCAAGTGATGCTGGGACATGGGATGAACACAAGCAACAAGGGCTGCCCTCCTTAGTGGTATTCAATCACTTACAACTGGAGTGGTAGGGTATGAGGTAGTGAGTGGAAATTTGAAAGTTCATGACAAGGGTATTGCCCTATACAAGTTCTCTAATACACATGTTGTAAAGGAGCGCACATATAAGGGGGTAGATTTAGCACAAGGGAGCTAGTAGAAGTGAAAAGAAAAGAGAGAGACAGGGGAAAGAGTAGGATGGAGAGGAAGAGGAGTGAGAGAGAGCGAGAGAGAAAGAGAGAGGGAGAGAGTTGGGCACCGTTTCTGAAACTTGAAATGGCATTATGGGTGGGGCAATTTTTTACCCCAAATGTCACCAAGCTATAAATATTCCAAAGTCAAAGCATAAGTTCACCATTTATTGATCATAAATAATGCGTTCTTTTGTTTAATTATGTTCAAAGAGTTACTTTCATTTGGTCAAAGTCTTGACTTCGGTCAAAGATACTTAACCTCGGTTAGGAAGATCTGGCTTCGGCCAAGATGTTTAACCTCGGTTAACCAAAGAACCAAGTTGCTAACTTCGGTCAGAGAGTGTTGACTTCAATCAACGAGACTTGGCTCATGCCAAGAGGGTTAACCTCGTTAACCAAGGTGAGCCAACTTCGGTTGGAGAGACTTGGCCATAATTAAGGCGCTCTGATTGATGGTCAAGGCCCTTAATTACGACCAAGAGGGTTGACCTCGATCGACTAAGAATTGTGTTATATGTTTTGTTCACATGTTTGCTTGGTGGGGACGCCCACAGTGACTAGGATTAATCTACATATTATTATTTGCATGCAAAGCGCTGACTATTAATGGGTGCCATGGTCGTGCGCTTAGTTAATGGTTGCAGGTACTAAGAAGGATTGGAGAACCAAGCAATATGGAGCTAGGCAAGCACTTCGGAGATCACTCGCGTGACCAAGTGCTTCGAAAACTCCAAAGTTGCTCCTAGTGGCATGTAATTAGGAAAGTACATTAAAATTTTGATACTTGGCACGTTGCCAAATGAATGAGCATTGAGCTCTTTGTAAAAGAATTTACATTTGGAATTTGTCTAACAACAGCTCTACGCTGAACTTTTGTATCAAGATTTCTCAAGTAATTAAATCCTTCGGGGGGGGGGGGGGGGGTCCAGCCCGACATGTTGTCCTGGGCCCTAATGTTTTGTAGAGAGAGGAAGAGAGGGAGAGCCGTTTGAGAGCTGTTTGGAAATGTTTCAACCAAACCCTGCAACCCTTCCCTGTGTTGTTCTCTTCGATTCCTTCCCACGCGCAACTCCACTTCCTCCTCACTCTCCTCGCAGCCCTCTCAGCCTACAACTCTCTAGCCTCTCATACTTGCTCTCCTCTCATCCTACAGCCCCCCCTCTCAGCCCGCTGCCCCTCCTCCTTGCTCTCCTCTCCAGCCTCTCCTCCTTGCTCTACTCATCCCTTACCCTCTCCTCTCCTCCTTGCTCTCCTCTCCAACCTCTCCTTCTTGCTCTCCTCTCCTCTGCTCCTTGCCCTCTCCTCTGCTCCTTGCTCTCCTCTGCCCTTGCCCTCTCCTGTCCTCCTTGTTGTCCTCTCAACCCTTGCCCTCAACCTACATGGCTCCAGATCCATTTTGGAATCATGCAGAGCAATTGGGGAGCTATGAGGGGTCTGGTGGTTCTAAAAAGTGAAAAATGCAAATCCTGTGGAATGGAAAAAATGAGAAGTGTCACACGTGTGAAGGACCATCTTGCCCATGTGCCAAGCAAAGGCATTGGGCCATGCCCCTATGTTTCTCAAGATGTTAAGGAGAGCCTTGAAGAATGGAGGTGAAAGCGTTTAGGCGTTTCCAAAAGATTCTAATTCTGTGGAGCCATCGAATGACAAGAAAGGTAGTTCAAGTCAAGCACTCGCAGCAAAGAGGGGTAGAGATTCAGAATCAGAGAGTGGACATTCCTCTATGTGGGCTATGCATGCAAAGAGGACTCCTTTGCTAGCAGGCAATGGCAAAGGCAACTAAGGAGCTCACCCAATTGTTCATACGGTGTGTTTTCATGTGGCCAAGACAAACCACTAGGAAGACCATGAGAGCCATTGGCCGCATTGATGCGAGTGGGAAGGCCCTTCATCTGAGGCTCTGTGAGTACGTGAGTTCAAGTGGAAAGAGCATGCATAGAAGTGCAGCTAGAGCCCTTGAAGAAAACATAGAAGTGTGGCTGCACTATATTGTGTGACGGATGGTCAAATGGACACAGGTGAAATGTGTACAATGTTTTAGTGTCTTGCTCCAAAGGCACTATGTTTTTGAAAGCCATTAATGCCTTCCTCCCAGGTCTCACAGTTACCGGTTTATTTAGTTGGATCATATATCGGAGGCTATCATGCAAATAGGACCTAAGAATGTTGTGCAGATAGTGACAAACAATGGGAGCAATTGGAAGTCTATGGGCTCTGAAACCGGCCTTCAAGTAGCTAAAGGGCAGTAAGCTGTAACTAACTTAGCATCCACACCATTTATAGCCACATTGCATCATTTCCAGTCAATTCCATTAGTTAAATGCCACTGATAAACAATCTTAAAAACGCTTAAAGGGAGGCTAGAGTGCCCCTACTCAATGGAACCAAACATGAGACACCACACTGACCCCAAACACTTTGGCGTCCCTTTCGGGATTTATTTAATTCTTCAAAAGTGGAATTCTACTTTATAACAAGGGCGCACCCTTGAACTGTTCTTCTTGCATTTTCCACTGCTAGAGCCAACACTTGGCCTCTGCCTACATCCAATTCCAGTGCACCACTAGTACCCAAGTGCCAAGGTCAAAACTAAGGCACTTACCACAACTGTGCCCAGCTGAGAATGTCAAGGGATCACAACCAATTTCCAAAAGTGCTCAAACAGCCTCAAGGCTTGAAATGGATCCAAATTGTTCCTCTAGTCACAGCCTGTAGGATCTAGGGAGAATACCAAACAATTTGCAATGCAAGGAATCTCAAAAATTGCAAATTAAAATCATAAGGAAACAAAACAACCGTACCCGATGTCCGTGGAAGTGGGGCGAGCTATGTCCTCGCGCCTATCCCTTGCCTAGGCTCCCACCAATACACGGGTGACTTCTAGTCACGGGTACAAGAGAGAGAATGAGAAAGAAAGAAAGAAAGAAAGAAAGTTTATTAAAGTCTTTGGAAGACCGATGGGTCTATGAGACTATGAAAAACCTGATACAAACGAGCTGTGGTAGTGGAGCTACTGAACAAGCATCCATACCAATACAAAATGCAAAAAATGCAGAATGGCAGTACTCGGTCCTAAGTACAACATAGTCATGTCAATGGTCAACTATATATCAATCTCAGCATCATCATCAA
The DNA here is from genome assembly GCF_047967505.1 of Dipteris shenzhenensis. Classification (NCBI taxonomy): domain Eukaryota; kingdom Viridiplantae; phylum Streptophyta; class Polypodiopsida; order Gleicheniales; family Dipteridaceae; genus Dipteris; species Dipteris shenzhenensis. Next base: position 40,153,667 of record NC_141602.1, on the reverse strand, counting down.
CATCATCATCATCAGCAACAGCAGGACATCAGGATGGATGAGGCAATGGAGGCATGAAGTCAGCAATAGAGTTTTGTTGAAAAATAGGAGGTAATGAATCACTCAAACCTCCAGCCAAGATCTCTCCCGCTCTTCTTGACACTCAACTCAGATAACTGATCACAGATGCAATAAACACTCACTCAGAGATAACTTAAACAGAGAGAGCGAGAATATATTCATCCACCGGATGGTGGGCAGAAAACTAGCTCCAGGGGAGCAATACAAAACTCAGCCAAGTGCTGAGGAGAACTGATGGAACTCTCTCTGTCAGACTAGACCGACTCTGAGTGCACAGCACAGCCTATGACTGAGGCTTTCTGTCCTGCACTGGATGATGGATTGAAGGAAAGAGTGGGCCTTTTATAGGCACTGCCCAGGCCTTCTGGATTGGCCGACCAGCAGGGTCGGTCCCCTGACTGGTGGTCAACCAGAATGTCCTGGAAATCCGACCAGGGTCGGCCCTGGTCGGTGGCCCTGGTTGGGCCGACGCGCCCTGCCACAGGCCCCTATAAAAGGGTGCCCTGTGCAGCCAGTCCATGGGACTGTTGATGCTTCCAGGGAGGCACAAGGCCCCCCCTAATTCTCTGCTGTTTGCAGACAGCAACCAGCCCGTGTGCTGGTTGCCTATGATGTCTGCCTGGGTCTCTCTTTCCCATCCCTTCTACCTCTCACTGCCCCTTGTCCCCTCAAAACGGGGGCTCACAGGTGGGCACAGTGAGTCTCTAACACCCCCCCTCAATGTCACAACTGTGGGCCAATCCCCATGCGTTTGATGAGGTGCTCCATCTGTTCTCGAGGGAGTGCCTTCGTGAAGAGGTCGGACAAGTTGTCGGCGGTCGGGCAATAGATAAGCTCGATCACATCGTTGATGATGAGCTCTCGAACAAAATGGTAATGAACTTCGATGTGCTTGGTCCGCGCATGGTACACTAGATTCTTGGCAATAGCTATGCAACTCTGATTGTCGCACATCAGCACTGTCACATCCTCCTGACACACGTCCATGTCCTCCAAAATCCACCTCAACCACAGTGTCTCACAAGCTGCTGTACACGCAGCTCTGTACTCTGCCTCTGTAGATGAAAGGGCCACTGTGGGTTGCTTCTTACTTAGCCAAGAAATGGCACCAGATGCAAGTAAGAAACAATATCCTGTTGTTGATCTTCTGGTGTCAGCATCACCTGCCCAATCACTATCACAGAACCCGCCTAGTTCGATACCTTTGTGTAGGCGATCCCATAGGTGCAAGTACCCTTCAGATACCTCAGCACCCGTAAACCTGCATCCCAATGACTCTTCCTGGGAGAAGCAGAGAACTGGCATAATAGCCCAACTACATAACAAATATCAAGGCAAGTATTAGTAAGGTAAAGCAAACTTTCTACCAATCGTCGATACAAGGGAGTATCAACCGGCTGAGATGTGTCGTGAACACTTAGCTTGAGCCCGACCTCCATGGGAGTTAATGCTGTTCTGCAATCCTCCATCTGAAATCTCTTTAGAATTTCTCTGCTATATTTCTCCTGTGAAATGAAGATCCTGTCTTTGGCATGCTTTACTTCAATCCCAAGGAAGTAATGTAATAACCCAAGGTCAGTCATCTCAAACTCAGACATGAGTAGCTCCTTAACCTGTGAAATCTTCTTGACATGATCACCTATCAAGATAAGATCATCAACATAGAGGATGAGTACCAGTCGCAATCCCTTCTCAATGAACAAGTAAAGGTTTGCCTCAGAAGGACTCCAACTGTGCCCTATCTTCTGAAAGAATATATCAATCCTTTGGTACCAAGCTCTGGGGGCCTGTTTCAGCCCGTATAACGCCTTCTTCAATCTGCAGACCTTTAATGGGGACCCTGGTTCTTGAAAGCCCGGTGGCTGCTCCACGTATACCTCCTCCTCCAGGGTTCCATTAAGGAATGTGGACTTCACATCCATTTGAAAAATAGGCCACTGAAATTGGGCAGCAAGGGCAATCACTGTCCGGATAGTAACCATGCGGGCTGTGGGAGCAAAAGTTTCATCAAAATCCATGCCTTCAATTTGAGCAAAACCTTTCACCACTAACCTTGCTTTATACTTATCCAAGCTGCCGTCAGATTTGTATTTAAGTTTGTATACCCACTTAGTGCCGATGACTTTCCATCGCAGGGGCCTGGCCACTAAGTCCCATGTATTGTTCTTCAGGATAGCATCCATCTCTGCCTTCATGGCAGCCTGCCATTCTGGATTGTTCTTCGCCTCCTCGAAGGTCCTTGGCTCATCAAGCTGAGCCACCAAAGCAAAATTCACGGATGGGGCCTTTTGAAGACGTTGAGACCGACGCAATCCGGAACTGCTACTCTCAGGTAATGCGGTGACCCGAGACTCTTCCAATGTCCGTAGGTACCATTGGGGCAATCCTTTCTACTTCTCTGTGAGAGGAGGAACGGGAACTTCTTCTGGAACATCCTGCTCTTCCTGAGTATCTTGTGGAACATCAGCTTCTGATTTTGCCACCTCTTGGATGGTCAACCTGGGACGGGGTGGGTTTGGGGGTTGAACAATCTCCTCCTCCTCAATCTGAGGCTCCTCCTGGGGTTCAGGTTTCTTTTTCGCGAAGACAATATCCCGACTGATAAGTATTTGCTTCTTTACTGGATCGAAGAGGCGGTAGGCCTTGGATTCTTCACTATACCCAACAAAGATACATTGTCTGCTCCGAGAATCAAGCTTGGTCCTATCTTCCTTGTGCACATGCCAGCACTTGGCTGAGTTTTGTATTGCTCCCCTGGAGCCAGTTTTCTGCCCACCATCCGGTGGATGAATATATTCTCTCTCTCTGTTTAAGTTATCTCTGAGTGAGTGTTTATTGCATCTGTGATCAGTTATCTGAGTTGAGTGTCAAGAAGAGCGGGAGAGATCTTGGCCGGAGGTTTGAGTGATTCATTACCTCCTATTTTTCAACATGGTATTAGAGCCATAGGCTCTCGACTCTTCCTCATCAAAGGACTCTCTGAAGGAAGGAGTCCCTTGGCAGTAAGGGAACTCTGTTTTCAGCTCAGGCTAGTACAGAAGGTCAGTACATTTATTTCTATTTCAGTTATTCAGTTTTGCTATTCACCGAGATGGATCAGCGTTCAGAAGCCTCTACATCCATTGCTCGTCCTTCCTCCTTCTCTAGTCATCTTCCTTCTTCATTTATCCCTAATTTCGGTGAAGCTGGAAAGCTCAATGGAACGAACTTTCCAATCTGGAAAGTCAAGATCTGAAGCCATCTGTTGGCACGGAGGTTGTGGAAGATTGTGAATGGGACAGAAGAAAAGCCGGAGGACCTTGTGGACAAAAGAGGTGAAGTTTTAGCTGAAGCAGATGCGGATGAACTCTGTGCATGGGAGGAGAGGGATGCTCAAGCCTTAGCAATGCTTATAGGCATGACAGCAGATGCTGTGATTCCTCATATCCAGTTGGCAGAGACGTCTTCAGAGGCGTGGGCCATACTGAAGGAGCTGTATGAAACCGATAATACAGCTCGTATCATTACACTTCAGCATCAGCTTTATAATCTTGATATGAATGAGGGTGATAGTGTGCATGATCATCTGACAAAGGTGAAAGTTGTGCGGGACCAGCTCGCAGCGGTTGGTCAGAAGGTGGACACGAGTCAATTGGCGTTGCTCACACTCCACAAGTTGCCACGGAGTTTCAAAAGTTTTGTGACTACGGTCACTACGGGTCAACGGACTAAGCCAATCACCTTTGAGGAGCTTGGTCCACTCCTGCTTCAGGAGGAGGCTCGAGAGAAACTCTTCACGCAAACCGACGAGAAGGCATTGGTTGCCAAAGACAAGCCTGGAAAGGCAAGCCAAAGGATTCCAAGAAATCAGAGGATGCTGAAGGCAAGAAGAAAATGAAGTGCTTCTACTGTGAAAAGCTTGGCCACTCCGCCAAAGAATGCCGAAAGAAGAAGGCGGATCAAAAGCGGAAGAGAGAAGCCAAGAACAAAGAAGAGCCTAAGAGTGATTTTGCCAATGTGACGATTGGACAGTTATTTTTACTTAGTGAACATTGTTCAGCATATGCAGTCAGTGAAGGTAAAGAGGGTTGGTATGTTGACAGCGGTGCTTCCAAGCACATGTCCAACAGAAGGACTTGGTTCAAAACCATGGAAAGTACACACCCGGATTCCAAAGTTTCTGTCGGGGATAGCCGGGCATGTCCTGTGAAGGGCATAGGTAGCATTCCTTTCATTACAACGGCGGGTGAGGACAAGGATATCTCTGGAGTATTTTATGTATCCGACCTTTGCAAGAATTTACTGTCTGTAAGTTAGATGAACAAAAACAACATGGCAGTTCTCTTTCAAGATGGCAAGGTCACCGTGACATCCAAAGGAAATGGGCAGATGGTGGCTCAAGGCGTTGAAGAGAATGGACTGTACCGTCTCAGTGCAATGTTGGTTCATGAAGACAATGGAAAGTCCAAACTTTGGCATGAGTGCTTCGGTCATGTCAGCTATGGAATCTTGGCTGAAATGTCAAAGTCAAAGATGGTGGATGGACTTCCACCAATTACAGGCAAGGATGATGTCTAGAGAGCTTGTCTAGAAGGCAAGCATCACAGGGATAAGTTCCCACAAGAGGCCTCGTTTCGGGCCAGCAAACCACTTGAGTTGGTTCACGCCGACATTTGTGGTCCAATGTCTACAGCATCGTGGGCAGGATCCAGGTACTCACTTCTCTTTGTGGATGATTTCAGTAGAATGACCTGGGTATATTGTTTGGGTAAAAAGTCTCAGGATTTCGAGAAATTCAAAGACTGGAAGGCCAGAGTTGAAAAGGAGACAGGGGAGGATGTCAAGACATTCCACACAGACAGGGGGGAGAATTCACCTCAAGTGAGTTCAACACATTTTGTCGCAAGCATGGGATCAAGCGACAACTCACCACGGCACATACTTCTCAGCAAAACGGGATAGCCGAGAGGAAGCATAGAACCACCACAGAGACAGGGCTTGCTATGCTCCGAGGGAGGAATCTTTCTAAAGCCTATTGGAGTGAAGCTATCAATACAGCTGTACACATTCTCAACCAGACCAAGACAAAGGCCGTCAAGGACAAGACTCCATATGAGGCATTTTATGGTAAGAATCCCTCTATCACTCATCTTTGCATTTTTGGTTCTAACGCATGGGTAGGAGAACTGATGGAACTCTCTCTGTCAGACTAGACCAACTCTAAGTGCACAGCACAGCCTATGACTGAGGCTTTCTGTCCTGCACTGGATGATGGATTGAAGGAAAGAGTGGGCCTTTTATAGGCACTGCCCAGGCCTTTTGGACTGGCCGACCAGCAGGGTCGCTCCCCTGACTGGTGGCCGACCAGAATGTTCTGGAAATCCAACCAGGGTCGGCCCTGGTTGGGCCGACTGGCCCTGCCACAGGCCCCTATAAAAGGGTGCCCTATGCAGCCAGTCCATGGGACTGTTGATGCTTCCAGGGAGGCACAGGGCCCCCCCTAATTCTCTGCTGTTTGCAGACAGCAACCAGCCCATGTGCTGGTTGCCTATGATGTCTGCCTTGGTCGCGGGTCTCCTTGCACAGGAGCTGCTAGCTGCAACTCGAGGCGCCGCATCTAGCTAGCAGCCAGCAGCTGCATAGCAGCTGCTACTAGCTGCTAAGCCTCTCGAGGCATTGTGAGGGCGCAGGGCAGCAGATCAGGGCAGGGTGAAGGCGCGGGCTGCAAGGCGACAGCAAGGGCGCGGGCGTCGTCGGGTTGCGACACTGCATCAGGCAGCTCCATAGCTGCTCGGCGCAGCTATTCCACAGTAGCAGCTGCTCGGCGCAGCTATTCCACGGCAGTCGTACGGACTGCCGTACAGTCGTACGGATTGCCGTACAACTGTACGGACGACAGTCCTTCATCCACCTGCAGGTACAGTAAGGTTGGCGTCGACAGCAGGGTACAGTAAAGTACAGCAGGACTTGTTTGTTTTGCTGCAAAGACTCAACTCGACTTTTTTTTGGGGGGGAAGCGTGCTGCTGCGAGGACAGAAGTACGTTTTTTTTTGTTGGAAGAGGAATAGTGCTGAAGCACTCTGTTTTTGTGCATGTGCGCGCAGTACATGAAGCATTTCTGATACATTCCTGAAGCATTTCAGCTGTATACTGTGCATTTGTTGAGGTACAGCAGGTACTCTCGTGTCACTCACGCTTGAGGTGACTTGTGCCACAGTGGTGGTGTTTGCGCAGTTACTTGTTTTTCAGGAAGGTCAGATGCTTGTTTTGCAGAAGCTTCTATGCATTTACTGAGTGCAATTCTCAGTTTTGGGTGACCTTATCAAAGGGCTTTTGCCTGGATGTGTTTGCAGTATATGCCTTGAGGCAGTGTGTAGCCAGGGAGCACACATTTGCTTTGTTTCCGCAGTGCATTTGGTGACATTTGTTGCAGGTCACATTCTTTGTACACACTTTGAAAATCTCAGTTGAGCCACGCTTGATCAGGGCGCATCGAGTTTACTCGGTCCCTAACTGCCCATCGTTGACAGTGCTCAAAAGATTTTCTTCTTGGTGTTTGTACTTTGTGATTTGTGTTGTTACTGAGTACACAGGGGCAGTCTATGCATTGCACATTGTCAGCAACAAGTGTCAGAGAGATTTTCATATTGCATGCTACCTCAGTGTTGAGGTGTCCTCCACTTGATTCAGTTGTCAGATCAAGGGGCTTTTGCCCAGACTTTGTTTGATAGCACTTGGGTTACCGACAGAGATCTTCAGATGCATTTTCTCCCCTTGGTATAAGGGTGATTGCTTGGGATCTATCCCATTTACTGTTGCAGGCTTTGTGACAGTCTGAAGGGTCATTTACTGTTTTTTTTTGGGGGTGTTTGTCAAGTGGTTTCTGCAATTTAACTCAGTGCAAGACCTCATCTGAGGTGGGAGAAGTGATCAGTACAGTCAGTACAGCAGTGTTTACAGCAGTGTTGGTGGTTTTGTCAGATGATTATGCACTGTTAAGCACTTGTTGAGCAGCAGCAGTCTGAAATTACTGTTTTTTATGCCTCTTTGAGCTCAGAACAGTTTGTCAGACGGTACAGTATTTGCAGGGTCATTTACTGTTTTGCTGCAGATTTTACTGACAGTAAAAACAGCACCATTGAGAGTGCTTCTGGCTCTTGAATAGAGCAGGTTTTTCTGAGAAATCAGAACTTTTATTCAGTCTTTTTACTTCCAGGGTGTCAGGTACTTTCCTCATCTGATATGGCATCAGGGGGAAGTGATGCTTCAATTCTGAACATAAAGAAACTGGAAGGAGCACACAACTATCCATTATGGGCAGAACAGTGCTTGAATGTACTTCTGTTAAAGAAGATTGCTAAGCCCATAAGGGTGAAGGGTGTCAAGCCATCCGATATGGCAGCTGATGACTGGGAAGAGCTTGATTTGTCCGCGAGGGCAGCTATCATGCTCACTATTTCAGACACTCTTGTGTTCAATGTACAGGCTGAAAAGACCTCTTATGGTCTATGGCAAAGACTAGAAGAATTGTATGCCCAAAAGAGCTCAGCCAGTAAGGTTTATTGGCTGAAGAAGCTGGTTGATCTTCGCATGAAGGAAGGTACAGCTATGACCTCACACTTGAGTGAGTTCAATGCTATCTTTACACAGCTGATTGCACAGGGGTTGAACCTTGATGAGGAGTTCAAGGCTACTTTCTTGCTGTGTACCCTCCCCGAGAGTTGGGACAACCTGTCAAACTCGAATGCCACTCTTATTTATGCTGATGTAGAGAGCTCTCTCCTTATGGAGGAGATGAGCAGGAAGAATAATGCGGGCAGCAAGTCTTCAAATGCTTTGCAGGTACAGGACAGAGGCAGGACTCAGCAGAAGGGGAGATCTGCTAGTAAGTCCAAATCCCGCAGTTAGTCCCGTGGCAAAAAGGACATTGAATGCTTTTATTGTGGCAAGAAGGGACATGTGAAGTCGAAGTGCTTCAAGTTCATACGGGATCAGAAAGCCAAGAAGGCTGAAACAAAGGATGCAGGAAATGCAAGCAAAGGCAAAGGCAAGGCTAAGGCAGATGACTTGGATGCAGTGAATGTTGCAGCAGAGGACAGTGACAGTGACATACATGATGTTTTATGCTCTTCTGCTGTAATAGCACATGCTTTGGTTATTGATGGCCATGACATGCACACCTGGCTCTTGGATTCAGGTGCCTCTTTTCATGTTACTCCTCATAGGGAGTGGTTTACTTCCTACACAGGTACTCATGGAGTTGTTCATCTTGGGAACAACTATGCATGTCAGATTGCAGGGATTGGCAGTATACAGATAGTATTTCCTGATGGACAGTCATTTATGCTTGATGGTGTTCGCCATGTGCCGCAAATCAAGAAAAATCTCATTAGCACTGGCTTATTGGATGACAGTGGTTACCACACCACATTTGGGGATTCCAAATGGGTGATTACTGATGGCCAGACTGTAGTGGCTGAGGGTTTTAAGAGTGATACCTTGTACCCTCTTTATGTTTCCAGTGTGGATAATCATGTTGTTGCCATAACCGAGCTGCCAAAGGTTTCATTGTGGCATAGCCGGTTGGGACACATGTCTGTTAAAGGAATGCAAGAACTGTCACGTTTGGGTTATCTGCCGCCTCTTTCCTTTTCAGATTTGCCTACTTGAGATCATTGTATTTTTGGCAAGCATTCTGTGACTCCTCATAAGAGGAGAACTCCCCAGAATAGAGCACCACTTCATCTAGTGCACACTGATTTGTGTGAGATGCCACAGTTATCACTAGGAGGTGCAAAATATTTTATTACTTTCATTGATGATGCCACACGTAAGGTGTGGGTCTATTTCTTGAAGCATAAGGGAGATGCCTTAGATGCTTTCAAGAAGTTTGTCGCTCAGGTTGAGAATCGGACAGGTCGTAGGCTGAAATGCCTCAGATCCGATAATGGGGGTGAGTATGTGTCACATGCTTTTGTGCAGTTTTGCCAAGCTAAGGGCATCAAACAGGAACTCACAGCCCCTCATAATGCATCTCAAAATGGTGCAAGTGAGCGGATGAATCGAACTGTTCAGGAGAAGGTTCGATGTATGTTGTCTTATGCTGCATTACCCCATGGCTTTTGGGCAGAAGCCGTGCAAACAGCAGTTCACATTATTAACAGGTCGCCAAACAAGGCTTTGGAGTTGAAAGTGCCAGAGGAGGTGTGGTCTGGCAAGCCACCCTCATATAAGCACTTACGTGTATTTGGCTGCGAGTGCTTTGCTCATGTACGCAAAGAACTACGCACCAAACTGGATCCAAAGTCTATCAGATGCATCTTTATGGGTTATGGTGACGAAGGTGAAATGGGGTACAGGTTATGGGATCCCGTTAAACGGAAGATTATACGCAGCAATGATGTCATCTTTAAAGAAGATAGTGTACACAAGGAACCCGTACAACCTGTGGAATACAGGAGGGTTATCTATGATGATGTTGGACAGCAAAGAATGCCCATTTATATGCAGCAGCAGGCTGCTGCAGATCACCCTGTTCAAGAGGGTATACAGGCTGAAAATCAGCCAGAACATTTTGCAAATGATGCACCACTGGATGTGCCAACAGATGGAGCTGTAGAACAGCCAGATATGGTGGTACAGCCACCAGTCATGCATGAACAACAGGCTGGACAGCAGCCTAATCCGGAACATTTTGTTAGGAGGAGCTCCCGTGTACAACGGCCTCCTGCCAGGTTTGTTCCAGGAGCCAATAATGTGGCTGATTTTATCATGCTGACAGATTGTGGTGAGCCTTCCAGCTTCAAGGAAGCTATGGAAAGAACAGAGAAAAAGAAGTGGGAGAAAGCCATGCAGTCAGAAATGGACTCCCTACTTCAGAATGATACATGGGACTTGGTGCAGTTACCTGCAGGCAGAAAAGTTTTGCCATGCAAGTGGGTTTACAAAGTCAAAGTGGATTCAAATGCTTTACCGAGGTATAAGGCCAGATTGGTTGCCAAGGGATTTAAGCAGGAGAAGGGCATTGACTTTGATGAGATTTTTTCCCCTGTAGTCAAAATGACTACTTTGAGAGCAGTGTTAGCTCTTGTTGCTCATGATGACATGGATTTATGTCAGATGGATGTGAAGACAGCTTTTCTTCACGGAGATCTCCATGATGAGATCTATATGAGTCAGCCAGAGGGATATGCTGTTAAAGGGAAAGAGCAGCTTGTGTGTAAGCTCAAAAGGAGCTTGTATGGACTCAAGCAGGCGCCAAGAGAATGGTACAAGAAGTTTGATGCCTTCATGCAGTCCCAAGGGTATCATCGGTGTGAGACCGATCATTGCTTGTACACCAAACGGGCAAAGGATGGCAGTTTGATGCTACTCATTCTATATGCGGATGACATGCTTATTGCCAGTAAATCTCAGCATGAGATTGGTGCTTTGAAGAAACAACTGCATAAGTCTTTTGACATGAAAGACTTGGGTGATGCAAATCATATTCTTGGCATGCGTATTACTCGTGACAGGTCCAAGGGACTTTTGTTTTTGTCACAGAAAGAGTACATTGACAAAGTACTGCAGAGGTTTAAAATGGAGGGGGGGAAGTCCATTAGTACCCCGTTGCCTCCACATTTAAAACTCAGCAGTAAGGACAGCCCCAGATCAGATGATGATAAGGCTGAAATGGCCAAGGTTCCGTATGCATCTGCAGTTGGATCTTTGATGTATGCCATGGTTGCCACTCGTCCGGATATTGCTTTTGCGGTGGGAGTCATCAGCAGGTATATGGCAAATCCAGGCAAGCGGCATTGGGAAGCAGTGAAAGGTGTCTTGAGGTATCTCAAAGGTACCAAAGACTTGTGCATATGCTATGGTAGGCAGGATGCATTGGTGCATGGTTTTACAGATTCAGACTATGCAGGGAATGCAGATAACCGGAAGTCTACTACCGGTTATATTTTCACATTTGCAGGAGGTGCTATATCATGGGTGTCTCAGTTGCAGAAATGCGTTGCACTGTCAACCACAGAAGCTGAATATGTTGCAGCCACTGAGGCTTGCAAGGAAGCAATATGGCTTACTCGGCTGGTGGGAGATTTGGGCATTACAGGAGATATGCCAATTTTACATTGTGATAGTCAGAGTGCTATCATGTTGGCAAAGAATCCGGTCTTTCATCAGAAGACCAAGCACATAGAAGTGAAATATCATTTCATCAGGGAGGTACTGGAAGACAAGCGACTTGAGCTTGTGAAGGTACATACTGATGATAATCCTGCAGATTTGCTCACTAAGAGCTTGCCTACAGAGCGGTTTGCACATTGCCGCCACATCATGGGATTAGGATGAGACCATTCTTACTTTATGGTCTTGTATACAGTAACTGTATATTGCTGTAATTTTTATTCTTTTCTCCCCTTTAGGCACATTGGCCTTTAGGTGGGAGGTTGTTGGGGGTAAAGGCACATTGCCAACCCTTAATTAAAGAATTAAAGATAGGACACCTATGACTGTCTTAAGACAGTCATAGGGTAAACCTAATCCTAATAAAACACAACTGAGTTTGTGGTGTGGCTCATCATTCTTCACACCCGCACTAGAGTGTCACTCTCTCTCACTCTCTCTCTCTTGCTCTCTTCCACTTCTCTTCCCCTCTCATATGTACTCAAGGACAAAGGAAAGACAAAGAGCAATGACAGTAAGAAGTCGCCTGTGTTTGAGTATTGTGGCAAAGCTGGACATTCAAAAAACTTATGCGCAAGACACACTGCAAGGATTCCAAGAATTCCAAGGCTTGTTTGGTTGAAAATTCATCAACAACAAAGGAGTTTGCAGGTTTGGCCGTCGTAAATGAGTGTGATCATGTTGATGATTATGCTTTCTAAAGACTTTTCCTTTAACGGTTGCAGCTTTTTTTAATCGACCTTGCCCTCTATGGGTGGTCGAGACTATTTTGTAGCATGGCCCTGGTGGTCAAATTGATGTTGTCAGGCTTTGTCCTTTGTGGATAGCTTTACAGTCAAATAGATGTTGTCAGGCTTGGTCCTTTGTGGATAGCTTGATAGTTTTAGTTGTTGGCTCTCTGTGAGCACCATCTGATTTTGGCTTTGTGTGAGTTAAGTCTTTGTTTTGATGTTGTGGTCTTGTTTCCCTACTCAGCTTAAGGGGGGACTGTTGGTGGTAACCCTCGTAGGGGAACCATAGGTATGGGGGTAGCCGTGCAACTAGTGCATGGCACAACTCAAGCATGCATGAAACGTGGAGTCTCAGGAGGTTTTGAGGTGAGGTGGCATTTAGGTTAGCTGCTTCTAGTCATCTTGGTTATGCATGGTAACACAGTGTTAAAGGTTTCATTGTTGGTATGGTTGCCAGCTCTTCTTGGCTGGCTGACAGTCTGTAGCTGGTTTTGGTGCTCAGCTACACAGTCCGGTCATGAGTCTTTGAGTCTTTGTTGTAATAAGCAAAAAGCCCAGTTAGATGAGCTTCACTTAGATTAATATCAGAGAAAGGTTTTAAGTTTCTATTGTGTCGAGAACATACCTTGCAATCGTTTCTTTTCTGTTATGCATCAAGAGAGGGTGTGATAGCATTGGGAGCTTAAAATTTTATACCAATTACTCAACAGTAAACACATGCAGGCATTGATATATGTGTGCATCTGTATACCGACATAGAGACAGACCTGAAGGGAGATTATTGCAGGATCATTATGTATCTGTGGTGGAGACAACTTCACAAGCAAATCCTGCCAAACAATTGAACAAAATTCCTACTCTGTTAAACCCCTGAATTCCAACACCGTGCAGAACATAAAATGCAGCCATTCTAAACCCTGCCCTCAACAAGGGAAAAAAAAAATTTCAAAGTAGATGAAGTAACCTTGATGTCTGTCCCACGAAATATGATGTAGTCATAGACCTTGTCGCTAGCAGGAATTTGAGGTCCATCTTTCTTCCTACCTTCTGTTCCAAATGACCGAACTGCACCCGAAGACCTCCATTTATCAGGCTCTCAGGCTCCAAAAGCAAAACTTAAAAAATGGTGGAAAACCTTATATATGAGTACATACATACAGATGTATGTATGTATGCATACATCTATACATATATGTATGTATATACATGCGTATATATATGTGTCACATACATATATATTATGCATACACATTGTTGGGATAGGCAGAGAAAACCATATTGTCCATGAGATCACGCCTGAGAACTCTAGATCCTACTGTTGCCAATCTGGAATAGATAGCAAGATATGGCAACCAATAACTGAATAAGAATGTCCAAAAACAAAAGGTGCATTCGCAAACCACACTCCATGGACAGGGGGTGCTGCCCATTAGTGCTGAAACTGAGGCCACAAACTGTTGCCAATCTGCTGCTCAATCTTGCTGCTGCTTCATCTGCTGCTCAATCCTGCTGCTGCCTCTCAAAGATGTCTTCAGTGGCTACAGGAGGAGCCCCAAAAACTGTCTGTCAGTACTCTTTCTGCCCTATCTGATCTGCTCATGGTTGACTCCGCCTCCATCACTTCCAGGTCTGCCACAAGGCAGACCTAGAAACTGCACACATGGCAGTCCTATCTAGCCGCAGGTCTCTCTCCCGGATGCCCTCCTCATTTGTGTGGGCTCACATGTGTGGAGATGACCCTCATAAATCCAATGCGAGCCTGTCCCCACCCGATAAAATGAGTGCTCCATCAGCTCGCACAGGAGAGCTCTCTAGAACAAGTCGAAGGCATCCTCAGACACTAGTCCAATCGCTGCAACTCCTACATCTCCAAGTACCACTCTCGATGACAAGGCACATAATCATTGTGTGCTCCATTCAATCATGAAACTCCAGGTCCCTCGAAGCTGCATGAACCACCCAAGCCAACTCGGATCACAAGTACAATAAACACAGCACCACCTACTGTGGGACTGCCAAACCAAATAATGAACCACCAGATGCCCAAGTACCACATGCAGGTCCATCTAGTGAGTCACCCTCTTGAAAACACCACGAACGAGCAGGCCATCATCAAATTGACGCATGACCATCTAGCTGTCCATTTAATAAACTAGCAAAAGCCTAGATCCTGCTAGGCACTAAACAACACGTGTCTGTTTAAACCCGTCCAGCATCCACAACATAGAATTGATCCACTTGAATGGGGCGACCCCTGTGGCTACCCCCCATGGACATCCTCCATCAAGCAAGTGTCCAGAAATTTCAAGATTGAATCCAACAGTCTCTGGTACAAAGCTCTACGGCTACCACACATTGTTCTAGGATATGATCAGATGAAAGTCTCTTTGGGAGTGTAGCGTTGGTTTGAATGCCATCACTCTCTGCTTTGAATGTAGGGACAAGACAGTCGTATGATATGCCCCCCCTCCCCCCCCTTAACTATCTCCCACGAGAGATATTGACCATGACATCGTCCTAGAGCCTCACATCAACAAGGCTCCAGCTCGTCTCTCTGAGGTCGAAACAGCAGAAAGTAGCACAGCAAATACAGGAGTTGCTTGAGAAGCCAATGCTCCTAGTTTTAAAAAAAGATGGCTAGGCCACATTTTAAATAGGTTTCTATCCTAGTATTCTATATAACGTCATAAGACTAGAATAAATCCAATCTCTCTCTCTCTCTCTCTCTCTCTCTCTCTCAAAAATATATTTTGGAAAGAGAGAAATCTGATTTGGTCACTTTCATCAAAAATCCAAGAAAGGGCTGCAAACAAGTGAAAGGCAGTCATAGGGGATATATCAGATGCAACCATGCTTAATTATGTTACCAAGTTGTACAATCATGCACTTGCTACTGAAATGGGGAAGGAGGATCTATCGGTCACATGCACTAGTCCTTTCACCTTCGAAGACATTGAAGTTGGACTAAAGAAGATGGCTAATGGCAAAGCATCAGATCACATGAAGATACAGGCGGAATTTGTGAAATGGACAGGAGACCGAGCAAGAACATGGCTCTCACACATCCTAACACATGCTCTACACCATGGTTTCCCTCAGGAATGGCAAGAAAATTGGGTCCAGCCTTTACACAAAGGTGGAGACAAAATTTCAGTCACAAATTACAGAACTATAATGGTCAGCTCTACATTGGCCAAGCTCTTCAGTACAGTGCTTGAAATGAAAATCAGCTCATGGGCAAAAGAGGCACAGAAAAGAGCCACCGGACAGGCAGGCTTTTGCAAGGAGCACAGGACAGCTGACCACCTTATTACCTTAAGGGTCCTCATGGATGAATGCAGACTGAGAGGACGCACTCTATTTTGTTGTTTTGTGGATTTCAAGAAAGCATTTGATACAGTTCCAAGAGGAGGATTATGGAAGAGAATGCAAGAAATAGGAGTCCCTTTGGCCTTAAGGGTAGGCATCTCTCGCATCTATGAAAAGGTATTATGCCGACTCAAACAAACACAAGGTATGTCTGATGTATTTGAGAGCAATATGGGAGTGAAGCAAGGCTGCCCTCTATCGCCTACCTTGTTCTGAATATGCATTGACCAACTGGAGGAACTCATCAATGAATTTGCAGTAGAGAAAGGGTTGCAAGGACCACAATTGGGGCTTTGGACAGTGCTATTGTTATTATACGCAGATGATGTCGTTCTTTTTGCATACGATCCGGAATCTATGCACAAACTTTTACAAGTGCTTAAGACTTTTTGTAGGGAAAGCGGGCTGCAAGTAAATGTCGAAAAAACAAAGATGATGGCAGTCTGTACCAATCAGCCAAAACGTCCCCCTGAGATCACCTTTGATGGACAGATCGTTGAGTATGTCAGCACCTTCAAATACTTAGGGGTTGATATCCCGGCAGATCACAGATGGTGGCAATGTAT
The DNA here is from genome assembly GCF_047967505.1 of Dipteris shenzhenensis. Lineage (NCBI taxonomy): Eukaryota > Viridiplantae > Streptophyta > Polypodiopsida > Gleicheniales > Dipteridaceae > Dipteris > Dipteris shenzhenensis. The sequence continues at coordinate 40,137,787 of NC_141602.1, read as the reverse complement.
ACATAGAAGGATGGACACTGGTTGGGGGAAGTACTACCAGCTTGAGAATGATTGCAGGCACACCACACTAGGAACTGGAAAATTCGAAATGTATTGTTTGATGCATATGTAGTGCAAACAGTATTATATGGAGTGGAAGTATGGGGAGGCAGCATTTCAGCCTCTACATGGAATGATATTGAGAAAATGCAAAAAGCTTTCTTAAGGAGACACCTTGGTGTCAAACCCACTACTCCATACTCAATACTTCTGTTGGAAACGGGAAGGAGACCGATTGAATTTCATGCATTGATCACATTATGCAATACCTAATAGAGGTGCAGCAAATGCAACCTGATAGGCTACCTCATAAAGCATGGAATGCCAACACAAAGCTTCAAAAGAACTACAAAAGTAAGGTCATCTGCACGGGATGGGCAACCGACATAAGAAAATGGTTCAGCAGATGGAAAGTGGAAGCATATTTGACCATGCCGCCTGAAAAGGTCAACATGCAAGAGTTTCAACTGTCTTTACTAAGCACTTTGCGGAATCACTGGTTGACAAGTGAAAAGAGGATAAAGCTGGAATATTACCAAGACAACATAAATCCCACATGTTGGTCTACATACATGTCCATAGAGACTCATGCTCAGTCTTATATTAGCACACCTATCCCCCTTCTATATCGCAGAAACATCGCCAGGTTCTATACCAGATCTCATACATTTGCCATTGAGCAGGGAGCTTGGATACACCAGCCCAGACATGCTAGAGTATGTACCCTTTGTGACATGCAGACAGTTGAGACGGAGACACATGTAGCTCTACAGTGCCCCCGATATGCACATATCAGGGAGGACTACCAGCAGATACTGGGGGACTCCGCTCAGTGGACATCAGTTCTCCTCACTGCCTCTTCGACAGCATTGGGATCTTTTGTCACTCGTCTTTTTACCTGTCGTCAGGAACTCATAGACTCCTGACCCCTCTCCTTGAGGAGACTCTTTTTACATTGTATCGAGATGGGTCCCATGAGTCATTTTTTGGCCTCCTGAGGACGCTAATAAATTCTACTTCTACTTCTACGTCTACGTGTAAGTAATAGAGTGAGTGAGAGAGAGCAAGAGAGAGTGTGAGAGCTGTAAGCTTAGTTGCAAATAGAATAGAGTGAGAGTACAACACACTGAAGGAAAAGATAAGGTTTTGTCCTAGTGACAAAACCTTAGTAGTCATTAACCATAGTTAGTGAACTAACTGCGGTTAGGGGGAAAAACCTCTTAATGAGGGAAAAGTGCCCCTAACTAGCTTATTGTATTACATTGGTCACTGCTGAATTATGTCTATAATTCTAACACCCCCCTGCAGTGCCAATGTCATGTACAAGGCTGATCAATCACCAAACGGATATAAGTTCAAGGCACTGCGAAATGCCTCAAACTTTTCACGTGGTAGTGCTTTGGTGAAAATATCTGCAACATTGTCATGTGTGGACACAAAGATCATACTGATCTCTCCTGCATGCAACTTCTCTCTGACGTAGTGATAGTGAACCTCAATGTGTTTCGTGCGAGCATGAAACACTGGATTCTTTGCCACTGCAATGGCACTCTGACTATCAGTGAGAATTGGAGAGGGACCCTCCAAAGACAGATGAAGATCAGCAAATAGACGTCGCAGCCAGACACATTCAACTGTTGCTGTGAAAGCTGCCCTGTACTCAGCTTCACATGATGAGGTAGCCACTGTAGATTGTTTCTTGCTCAGCCATGAAATACAAGATTTACCCAAAAAGAAACAATTGCCACTAGTGGACTGCCTAGTGTCATAATCACCAGCCCAATCTGAATCACTGTAGGCATGCATCTGCAAGTCACCCCCCCTGGGAAATAGTAAGCCAAAAGACTTTGTGCCCTGCAAATAACGGAAGATGCGCTTAACTGCCTGCCAATGCATAGTTTTTGGGCTGTGCATGTACCTGCTCACCTGAGATACTGCAAACTGAATATCAGGTCTAGTGTTGCAGAGATATATGAGGCATCCAACAGCCTGACTGTAAAGTGTGGCATCAACTGATTCTCCTGCATCATGCATTGTGAGTTTCAGCCCCGGTTCCATAGGAGTGGATATGGGCTTACACTCTTGCATGTTAAATCTGTCCAAGAGTTTCTGAACATACTTGGACTGAGACATAACAGTGCCACGTCTCTCATGAGAGAACTGGATCCCCAAATAAAAGTGAAGCAGCCCCAAATCTGACATGTCAAAGTTGGTCTGCAAATCAGCTTTGAAATCTGCAATTTTTTCTTCATTGGACCCTGTGAGCAGTAAGTCATCGACATAAAGAAGGATGACTAAGATTTCCCCCCCATCCATCTTGATGTAGAGGGTGCTCTCAGTAGGACTATTGTGCAGCCCCTTGCTGGTCAAAAAGGCATGTATCTTGGCATACCATGCACGAGGGGCCTGTTTCAGCCAATATAAAGCTTTATTGAGCTTGCATACTTGAAGTGCATTTGCTGTAATTTCAAAGCCCGGAGGTGGTTTGACATACACCTCTTCCAGCAAGTCCCCATTTAAGAAGGCTGTTTTTATGTCCAACTGATGAACATTCCACTCAAAATGTGCAGCCATTGCAATTACTGATCGGATGGTGGTCATCCGGGATGTAGGAGCAAATGTCTCCTCATAGTCTATGCCCTTTTTCTGAGCATAGCCCTTAGCAACCAGCCTGGCCTTATATCTGTCAATGGAGCCATCTGGCTTCCGTTTGACTTTAAATACCCATCGTGTGCCAATGGCATGTTTACCCTGTGGCAAGTCCACAACATCCCAAGTCTGATTTTTTGCAATTGACTGTAACTCATCATGCATGGCATTCATCCAATGCACATTACCTTTTGCCTCTTCAAATGTGGCAGGCTCCTCCTCATCAAGGAGAGTACCTGCATATGCTGATTCCACTGAATTAGCACCTTCTATGTGCCTTGCTGCACTGCGAGTCCTGCCAGGTAACGGAGCATCAAGTTTACTCTCCCTGAGAGTCTGTAACAGCCAGTTTGGGACTGTTTTTGCTGCATGTATGTCTGCAATTTCTTGCTGCACCACCTGTTCCACTGCCTGTGGAGGAGGCAAGACATCCTGTGGCGGAACTGAAGCATTTGGAGGTTGCTGTAAATTCTGAATTGGATCAGAAAAATCAGCAGGGGAACCCAAAGCAATGGGTAGCAACCCTTCAAAGACATCCTCTGAAGACAAAGGCAATTGAAATTCAGCCTGAGTGTGAGCTGAATTTTCAGAAAATATCACATCTCTACTTACAATGATTTTGCGTGTAGCAGGATTGTAGAGACGATACCCCTTGCTTTCTGCACTGTATCCAACAAATATGCATTTGGTGGCTTTATCTGACAATTTGTGCCTAAATTCAACTGGCACATGTGCATAGGCAAGGCATCCAAAGACTCGGAAGTGATCCACTGAAGGCTTTCTGTCATTCCAGACCTCAAAAGGAGTTTTTGTTTTTAAAGCCTTAGTGGGAGCCCTGTTCAAAATGTAATTGGCACACATCAAACCTTCTAGCCAGAATTTATGAGGCATGTGTTTGGTTTTCAGCATACATCTGTCCATCTCCATGAGGGTTCTATTTTTCCTCTCAGCTTTGCCATTTTGCTAAGGGGTCAGCCTGACTGTGAGCTGATGCACAATACCCTTTTGCTTGAGAAAAGCATCAAATTCTGCAGATAGGTATTCCCCACCTCTATCCGTGCGTAATGTCTGTATCCTGAGTCCGGTTTCATTTTCAACCATGGCTGAAAAGTGTTTAAACACCGTGAACACTTCAGATTTCTTTTTCAGCCCATAAACCCAAGTAAAATTGGAGTAGTCATTAATAAATGTGACAAAGTAGAGATGACCACCCAATGACGGAGTCCTCATGGGACCACAGACATCACTGTGTATAAGCTGCAATTTGCGAACAGCTTTAACTGAACCATCCTTCTTGAAGGGGAATCTATGCATTTTACCTAAAATGCACCCTTCACAGGCATGTGGAGGAGGTATCTCAAGAGGTGGCAATGCATCAACCATTGAAAATTTCTGAAGTGTCATTAAGCTGTTGTAATGCATGTGGCCATATCTGGCATGCCATAATTTTGCATTTTGCATGGCAGCTGTAGGGGTAGAAACTGCCAGAGCATGAGCTGCTCGTTTCTCAAAAATATCAAGCTGAAAAAGGCCACGCAGCAGAGTACCAGATAACCTTAAGGCATAGTTAGCTTCCCTGTCTCGGACAGCACATTTGTCATCCTCAAAGATGACCTGAAATCCCCCTCTGTTAAGAGTGGACACTGAAAGAAGATTTTTGGTTATGCCAGGCACATATAAGACATCTGAAAGTCTGAAAATTGAGCCATCAATTGCAGTGAGCTCAACCTCTCCTGTGCCACGTACTGAATATGAGGAGTTGTTGGCACAAGTGACTTTCTTACCAACAGGAGGTGGATGCAAGGAAGTAAAAAGACACTTCCTAGAAGTGATGTGCTTGGATGCACCGCTGTCAAAATACCATGTGTTCAGTGTTTCATTAACACTGAAAGCAGATGCATCTGTAGAAGAGTCAAAGCTGCAAGTCAAAAATGCATATGTATCATCACTACAAGAGGCTGTACTATCCCGAGCATCTGGAACAGCCAACCTAGAGTCTGAAATGCAAGATAAAAAGGCATAATCCTGTCCAACAAAGTTGGCTGCAGCATCCCCACTGTCAGATGCATGAGGGGCTGAATCTGAAACAGCCATACCTGAGCTGTTTTTCTTTTCTTTTGCAATCCTTTTCTTGCATTCTGCTATGTGATGACCTAGCTTTTTGCAGTAGTGACAAAAACCCTTCTTTTTGGGCTTACTTGCATCACTTTTAGCCTTTTGTGAAGGCTGTCCTGACCCACTGGAAGGCTGATTTGCTGCTGTCTTTGCCTGTCCCTTTGTTTTTTATTTAAATTTTGAGAGCATGGCTTGTTCACCTGCACGTGAATTTTTCCTGGTCTGCTCTTCCTGAAGCAGAAGTCCTATCAACTCATGAAAAGTGAGGGGATTTGCACCCCCCCTCAATGATAAGTTCAGCGAAGTGTGAAAGCTGAGATAAGACTCAGGAAGAGAATTCAGAGTGGTTGTAATCATCTCTGAATCAGGAATAATTTCATCTATGTTTAACAATTGCTCTCAAAGATCCTGTGGCTTTGTGAGGTGGACCGACATGGAGTCACCCTCCTCCATATGTGTATTGCTTAACTCTCTTTTTAAGAAAGATACCCTGGCATCATTCCGTGCTGCATACATGCTTTCCAAGATATCCCACGCTGCCCTGGAGGTCTTACACGACCGGATATGCGGAATGATAGATCCTTTTACACAAAGAGAGATGCATGACAAAGCTAAGGCATCCCTGAATCCCATCTCTTCTGCTCTGGAGTATTGACTGTAGCTGCACCGACAACTTGTCCTGCAGCTGCACCCTGTGCACGACCTCTTCCACCTCCTTGCTGAGGAGGGGTAGCAGGTGCAATATCTGCTGGTCGGATCTCATCCCCATTGACATAATCCCATAG